>NC_048554.1:13715688-13764660 GCF_902806685.2 Maniola hyperantus
TAAATTGCGCGTAAATCGACTAATTAATTATTAATATCAAGATGTACTATATATACATACAATACATAGGAAAGCTAAATATAAATCAAAGGTCTAAAGATACCGCGACGATCAACTCTACTATCTGATAAAGCGATTGCAATGATGCAAATATAATAAGTAGCGAAGCGCGGCGGTGACAGACGGCGACCGACGCGAGCTGCTTGCGAGCCATGACGTCGTGCAGAGTGTCCGTCGTGTTGGCGACGCTGCTGTGCCTGGGCAGTGCGGGCCGCCACCACTTCCACCCCGAGCCGAGCGACGAGGCCGGCGCGCGCGCCGCCTCGCCGGACGAGGCGCTGGCGAGCCACTGGTACGCCGAGGCGCACGCCGCGCTCGAGGCGCTGCACGCGCGGCGCGGTGCCGAGCGGCGGCGCGCGCGCAACGTGGTCATGTTCATGGGCGACGGCATGTCCGTGCCCACGCTGGCGGCCGCGCGCGCGCTGCTCGGCCAGCGCGCGCACCGCCCCGGCGAGGAGGCGCAGCTCTCCTTCGAGGCCTTCCCCACCGTCGGCCTCGCCAAGGTGCCCATCGGTTGTATCGCCGAGTTCGGGAAGATCGCCCCGGTGTAACTCCGTTTCGTGTCGTTTGTCGGCAGACGTACTGCGTGAACGCGCAGACGGCGGACTCGGCGTGCTCGGCGACGGCGTACCTGTGCGGCGCGAAGGCCAACGAGGGCACGCTGGGGCTGACGGCCGCCGTGCCGCGCGGCGCGTGCAACGCGTCCCTCGCGCCCCACGTGCGCCTGGCGTCCGTGGCCGCCTGGGCGCTGGCGGACGGCCGCGACGCCGGTGAGGCCCGCGCCCCCCGCCCCGCGGCGCCGCGCGGGCCCCCCTGACCCCCCGTCTGTTGCAGGCATCGTGACGACGACGCGCGTGACGCACGCGTCGCCAGCCGGCGTGTACGCGCGTGTTATATTACGATAAAATTGGATACATAATTATTATGCTAAAATTCATCTAATCATAAACTTGGGAGTCCGAAATAAATATTTGTTGTGATATTTAAAACAAAATCGTTATTCCGTTTCCGGATTCAATGTCAATGTACGGAAAGGGTATGATTTAAATAGTATCTTTCTTGTATGTTGTTTAATTTAATATTTAGGAATGTGACAATACGATAAATAATATTATGTGAATTGTCAATACTGATAACTAATTATTCATCGTAAATTAAATACTGTCAATATACTAAGAGTGACATTATATTAAGCTATTGTCAACATACAGTTGGCAATAGCTATTATGTGAAATAATAATGTTGTGTAAACTGACAATTTAAGTCGCTTATTATTATTGTAAATTATTAATACGTAGACCATCAATGTCACTGATTTTATTATTGTAAATTGGGTGTGTCAACATACCTTTTGTCAACAAACCTAAAATAAATAATGATTAATATTAAGATCATGTGATAGTCGACATCCGCCTGGTTTGCGATGGCAGTGTTATAAAAGTACCCTACCTCGACAGAGAGGGGACAGTCTTGTATCGACAGCCCAGAGCAAACACAGCGGACCTTACTGAAGTTAAGTATTCTTATATTGTATTATAATTATAATGTAATGTAATCATTTGCCTTTTATAGGTTACCTGTTGTAACTGTGTACCAAATATGTACCTACTACTTTACTCAACGTTCTAATGTTTTAAAAGATGTGTGTTATGGAGTTTCTTTGCCCTTTCTTCTCCATGACTAAACACCTTAGCGAAATGGGTGGTAGATTCATTTTAATATAAATAGATCAATGCTGAACAAATACAATTCAGTTATTATTCGACTTGGTTGGTTTTACTTCTGTATTTATCACCTACCCTCTTGTGCTATTTATTTTATACATTGAGATAAAAGTAAACACTAGGTTGTTAGCTTCTAATTATTATAGAAGCCTGTTTAGATAATTAGGATTCTTACTTTGAAATAATACAGCAGATGCTTTGCTTGATTTTTAATTACTTAGTATTTGGCCTTACCTGACAAATAATTGATAAATGATAACTTTCATTAGTAATCATTGGATTTAATTTATCATCACTATTAAAGCCCACTGCCTTAACTTCTCTTCTCTTTATCTAAATTTCACACGCGCGTCGCCGACCGCGACTGGGAGAGCGACGCGGACGTGCGCGCCGCGGGCCACGACCCCGCCGCGTGCGCCGACATCGCGCGCCAGCTCGTGCACGAGTATCCCGGGAACCAGTTCAAGGTGAACTTTGACGAGTGGAACTCTGCGGACTGACTGGTCTAACGACGCACGACCTTAACTATCGGGGTCAGACCCTTGAAATAGTAGAATACAGACAGGTAAAGAAAAGTCCTAGAGACACCAACCAAATGTTGTTCGAGACCTTAGACCCTTTGGTGAGCTCGCAAAAATAAATATAGCCGCCGAACAAATTATTTTTTTATATTCAAGAGGCTCTCCAGAACATTTTTGTGTGGAACTTTTATCCCTACTAGGCATTTGCACAGAACCTACCTTTGCAAAGTGGTTCCCGAAGACATTTTCATATTTTTAACTTTTTATCAAACTTCACGTGTTCAGAACTCAAAGACACTCCACATAACAACTGCACCAATATCAATCCCGCCAGAAATCATATCAAATAATTATTATTCAGCTAAGCTTAATCTGATCTTTCTGAGTGAGAATCATGTCTGTCTGTCTGCCATGTCTGTCTGTCTGCCATGTCGCCGCAACTATCAGATCACTCTTTTGATAAAACCACGAGATAAACATTCCTTTTGCATGGAATCCATGACAGTAGAATTCTTTTGACATTGACATGATGGCATGAAGGCATTAAGAAAAACTCGAATGTGGAAATTAATGAACCGATAAAAATATACAAAATCAAATCCCTTGGAAAAACTATCGATAACCCAAAACGTGGTCCGCGCACACACATAATATACTAGTTCTGTATTAAACTGATGTTCCCAGGTGATACTGGGCGGAGGTCGGCGCGAGTTCCTGCCCACGAGCGCCGTGGACCAGGAGGGCACGCCGGGCCGGAGGGAGGACGGCCGCGACCTCATCGCCGAGTGGCGCAGCAGCAAGCGCGCGCGCAACGCGAGCTGCGCGTACGCGTGGCACCGCGACCAGCTGCTGCAGGCCAACGCCTCGCTGCCCGACTACCTGCTCGGCCTGTTCGAGGGCGGCCACCTGCGCTACAACCTGCAGAGCGACGCCGCCAGCGAGCCCACGCTGGCCGAGCTCACCGACGTCGCCATCCGCATGCTGAGCAGGAACGAGAGAGGCTTCTTCCTGTTCGTGGAGGGCGGGCGCATCGACCACGCGCACCACGACAACCTGGCCGAGCTGGCGCTGGACGAGACCATCGAGCTGAGCCGCGCGGTGGAGCGCGCCACGCGGCTGCTGGCGGAGGACGACTCGCTGGTGGTGGTGACGGCCGACCACGCGCACGTCATGGCCTTCAACGGCTACAGCGCGCGCGGCGCCGACGTGCTGGGCCCGTCCGACGACCGCGACGACGACGGCGTGCCCTACATGACGCTGTCCTACATCAACGGGCCCGGCCACCGCCGCGAGGTGGACGGCAGACGCGTCGACGTCACGCAGGAGGAGGACTTCCGTATGTATCACACATATTTTCCATCGATTCGATTCAACTTCATATTAATTTATGATTGATGTCTTTGCATCATTTTAACACGATTTTATTTTGTATATTTCTTTTACTCTAACGTGTTGAACAGGATTTTTTAGACAATTTAAATGATAGAAAGCTGATATATTTTTACTTCAGACCTTAGGTTATTTTTAACTGACTACCAAAAAGGAGATGGTTCTCAATTCAGCCCATTTTCTATTTTTTGAACTTAGAAATAAAAAGTTTCAAATTGCCTCGTCGGCTTAGTGTCTCGCATGTTCGACTGCGGACAATGAAGTGGTGTACACCGTAAGTCTTTTTCTGGTCTAATTATACCAAATATTTGTTTCGTCTGCATATAAAAGCAGCTATAAAAGTGTTTAATAGATCATCAACATCATTAATGAATATATTAAAAAGTAACGGTCCGCGGTGTGAGCCCTGCGGCACCCCAGACGTTATCAGAACAAAAGTAAAAGTTAACCCTGACTGACATTGCCTGAGTACGCTCGCGCAGATAGGAAATAAGCCATCCTAAGAGGCCACCGTCTTCACTGATCGCTTCCAGTTTAGAAATTAAGATAATATTTTTTTAATAGAGTTGCTCAAAAAGTGGCGTATTGCAGGGACGTATAGCGTTCGGGATGTGGGCTATTACATACTCGTGCTTTTTTTTACCTTTCCCGAACTCGTGCGTTCTCTTTCCCAACTGTCAAAATAATGTCTGTTAAAAAGAAAAACCAACCATGAAGTTTTTACTAAAAAAATTCATATAAGTTTTTATGATTCATGCAAATACGTATATTTCTAAAAAGAACTTGGACGATTTAACCTATGGACTTGTAACGCGCCTAATATTACGAATAAAAATTTCTGTCACTTTTGGTGCGGGACGAGGAAACACTACATAGACAACTTGACACACTCACTCAACAAAGTTTTGTGTCATTATTAACACACACATATCTAAATCTTCAACACTACTACATTTTACGCACACTAATAAGTTATATACATCAACATACAAAGACATTACGAGTGTAAGACAGTCAAAGTGATTTGCGATGCTACCGTATCGATATTTTAAAATATTTCGATAGTTTTTCAGAAACAAAAGTAGAAGTAAGAATTTATTACTCGTATTTAATTACTTAAAACCAGTGTTTGGTCAGCGTAGCGTATTCTTGCATACATTCACCTCACTTAATAGGTAATTATCCCAAAAAACTAATAATGCAACGTAAAAATAAGAAAAATAAAATTTAAAAAATATGCACATACTTTTTTACTTATTTTATATCATTTTTAATCTTTGTATTTTTTTATATAACGAAATTTTCATTTAAAATTTCGATAGTGAAAATGTGCTTATTAATGACTTATATTATTATATAATACAAAATAAACCTGACCGCGCAAAAGCCTACCAAACATAATTAGTAGGTATATCAATCAATAAAATGTTTTTTTCTTTCCAATCAATCATTTATTTATTGCACATTGGGTTTACATGGTAATTCCAATATGGTGTACTCTTTGTCCAAAAAAATTAAATGTAAGTTATTAAATATAACACGTATTGCCCTTACAAATTAGCAATGCAAAAATTTTCTCAATACCTGCCGCTTTTACCCCACAGCAAAATTCCATAAGACAGATATGATACTATGAAAATAAATTAGTAAACACACACGGTGGCCTCTTCTATTTTTAACACGTCATTATTTACCATTAGGTTAATGTTATGTACATTCTTGGCGATTTAATACATAAATTTTATACATTTCGCGCCTATCACTAAAATTGCGTTGCTTTAATTTTTTTTTAAATGTATTAAGTACGTGAAATCACAGAAATCGACCAGTTTTATTACAAGTATAGGTAGCGAAAAAATTGTGGTAATTAATAATAACTATTCTTTACTTGACTTGAAGACGGTAATTTAGTCGTTAATAATAAAGAAAATGTTTTCATCGATATCGATAATCGAACCGCAATCACTATCGTACTACTACGTAATTTCATGCTGTTCACGCGTATTCAAATTTTAACCTAATTTGTATATATCGAGGGTTGCAATTGTTTAGAAAAAACAAAATATAGTCTCGTGAGGAGTGTGACTCGCTTCTACCGAATTATTACGTACTCAATTACTGAATCGGTAAAGTTCTCGATTGTTATTTTATTATAATAATTTATGTATTTAATTTATAGAAAGCGTTTATTACACCAAAAATACTTACTTATGAAATGAAATTCCATCTTTTTGTAAATTTGATGTGTTGATTTGTTCTTGCACTCACTAACGGCACAAACAGGCATTTTTCACCCAGCGTGTAAGACGTCGTCACACATCGAAAACGATTCTGACAATGACAAAATCGATTCCGCAAACAGTGTTTATAAACGCAGTGGATTAAAAATCCATTACTATTGACAGAGGGGAATAATCATGCGAGGCGCGTCCTTAGGTTAAATCGTCCAAGAAAAAGAAGCTACTAATTTGTTTCAATATCAGATTTAATGATTTGATTGAATGAGTTTGGTTAGGTTTCATTTCAATTTTCATCTCATTAAATTTTATTTTCATTTCATATCAATAAAAAACTTCTACTGAAGACTTGGCTGTATGGGCATAGTTCCCTGTTTTTATTATTTCATTAAATTGCTTCATTTTTTCGCAACTGTATTAAAATAGCCGTTCAGTACACGTGCGGAACCGTCATTGCAACTTGTTCCGACTGTCAACCCTCGCCTTCGGCTGCGCCTCGGCTCGGGACATTTTTTATTAGACATTTGTCGGAACTCTTTGCAATGACAGCCTTTCCACACTTGTAAAGAAATATACTATATCAAAAGCGTTGCAGTAAGTATATTATTATAACCACTCGTTGTGTTGTGGCAGGTGGGGTGGAGTGGCCCAGCCACGTGGAGGTGCCGCTGCGCTGGGAGACGCACGGCGCGGACGACGTGGCGGTGTTCGCGTGGGGGCGCCACCACGACGCGTTCTCGGGCCTGTACGAGCAGAGCCAGCTGCCGCACCGCATGGCGTACGCGGGCTGCTTCGGCGCGGGCCCGCACGCGTGCGGCGCGGCCGCGCTGCGCCAGCCGCTCATGGCGCTGTTCCTCGTGCTGTTCATGCAGCTTGCCAAATTATTCCCTTAAACATTAGTCACCGGATGTATCCATATCCTGTTCGTAGCAAAAGACAATTATAATGAAAATGTATTACATAGTCTTGTGACTGGAATCATTTATTATTATTGATCTTTATGTAGCTACTTTATCTGTACTTAATATTATATTGATATTAAATTATTTCACTACCTTGTTGTTTTAAAATTATTAGATAATTATACCTTTGGACACTTTTGTCAAATAAGTAATCTGAGATACAAAATACCATCAAATTTCAATCGTGAGATATAGTTTAGTACAATTATCACTGTAGTGGTTCTATTATAGTTTAACGAAATCAATACTTTCGATACTTACGATGAAACTAAGTACCTAAGTGTCTATATTGATTTGTTATATCATCAATATATACCTTTACGTTATGATTAAATTAAAATGTGTGTCAGTTTTTTGCAGTAAAATACATCTATCTTATAATTTGTTACCAGAAAATATGTAACTGAAATTATAAAAGTTGTATGCTCATTATTTAACATGAAACCAGTAGATAACAAATTTTTTTGGGGAGATCGAAAACCTGAACAGATAGAATCGTACAGTAAGCTGTGTAACGAGAGACTGGGTCTTATCGAACTTCCCAATGATAACTGTAATCCCAGTATATCTGTACAACTGCGGATCACACTATGCTTATTGACAAGCTATCCAGCGATATTGTTGTGATCTTAGCGGGAGCCGCTTCCGAGTGTAGTGGCGTCAGCAGGGGCGGGGGGAAGCGTCCTGTGGTTGGGGGGAACTGATATGTACTCGGCGCTCATAGGGAGGCTCGGTCTGCGTTTTTGATGTGGATATGGTATGGCAAACCCATTAGAGGTCTTGTATTTGAGGAAATGCAAAGGAGCCGCAGTATCTTTAAGTCACGGCTAAAATGGTGTCAAAACCATAGCGAGCAAATACGAATGGAAATTTTAGCTTCACATCACTCAAAGCAGGACTTCCGAAATTTCTGGAAAGTCACGAACAAATCAAATGGTAGGCCTGGTCTTCCTGTTAGCGTCGAAGGCACTAGTGACCATGGTCTTATAGCTGACTTGTTTAAAGATCATTTTACAGTAAAATCACCGTTGGGGTCATCACGGTAGGGGGGGGTGGGGGGGGGGGGGTTGGGAGACGTGTGGTCGGGAGATTGGTGTCCGATTTACAGCCAATGACGTTAACAAGGTTATTACATATTAGCATAGAACACCTACAACACGCTGGTCCCCATCTTCCCCGGGTGCTAGCGATATTTTATAATATGTGCATAGGACATTCGTACTTGCCTGTAGCACTGATGAAAACCGTGGTGGTACCAATCGTGAAAACTAAAACTGGGGACATCTGTGACAAGTCTAACTACAGGCCGATTTCCCTTGCTACAGTTGTTGCTAAAGTACTTGACGGTTTGCTTAATACACAATTGGATACGTTCATTAAGCTGCACGACAACCAGTTTGGTTTCAGACCTGGTTTGTCTACAGAGTCAGCCATATTGTGTCTTAAGCAAACTGTCAGGTACTATACGGAAAAACGTACCCCCGTCTACCCATGTTTTCTCGACCTATCCAAGGCATTTGACCTGGTGAATTACGACATCCTGTGGCAAAAACTGAAAGATACTGGAATGCCCGATGAAATTAACAGGATCTTCAATTAATTTTGGTATGAAAACCAGGTCAATGTCGTGCGATGGTCGGAAAGCTTTTCTAGGCCTTATAGGTTGGAGTGTGGCGTGAGGCAGGGGGGCTTAACCTCGCCTAAGCTTTTCAACCTCTACGTCAATGCGCTGATAGAGGCACTCAGCAGTACGCGTGTCGGATGTCATATTGACGGAGCGTGTCTCAATAACATTAGTTATGCAGACGACATGGTGCTGCTGAGTGCGTCTGTCTGTGGTATCACGAAACTGCTGGGCATATGTGAGACCTATGCCCACAGTCACGGCTTGACCTACAATGTCAAGAAGAGTGAATGCATGGTCTTTCAGGCCAGGGGAAAACACTTCCTCCCACTGTACCACCCATAAGGCTATATGAGACTCTACTAAAGAGAGTGGAGCAGTTTAAATACCCGGGGCATGTGTAGCAGAGACAACTCATAGACAAGTGACCAATTGTCAATGTCGTACGTAGGTGTCACCTGACATGTGTCAACGTCAATTGATAGACTTGCACTTGTAAGATTTGGCCAGAGCCGTGCACACTAGCTCATTGTATTAATATTAATTACTAAGTTAATCCGAGTGGAAATATTAAAATAAACACAAATTACATGAAGAAACATTATTTTATTACATGGCGCAGCCGTTTTCGAACAAAACATCAGATTAAAACGGATTGTAAGTTTGGACTGAACATCAAGACAATGGCCGACGGGGCAACGACCACGATGCAAGGCGACATGTGTGGTGTCGAGTTTAAGATGCCGCGAGGAATAGATCTGGAAGATTTGGATACGTGCTGGCAGCAGTGGCAAAAATTCAAGGATTCGTTTAAGATATTTATGCTGGCGGCGGGTTTTGAGAAGTTGTCTGAACCAAGAAAAGCAGCATTATTATTAAATTGCATTGGATCTTCAGCCCTGGAACTATACCTCAACGTATTAAAAAAAGAAGATAAACCGAAATTAGAGGAAGTTATCAAGTTATTCGACGAATATTTCAAGCCGAAAAGTAATGAAGTAATGGCAAGTTACAATTTTAATAGAAGAGTACAACAAGACGGAGAAAATTTTGACACATTTTACTCAGACTTAAGAAAACTGGCAGACAGCTGTAACTTTGGTCAACAAAAGGACAGGATGTTACGGGACAGACTCGTCATCGGCGTGAAACAGACACGAGTGCAACAAAAATTATTAGAAATTAAGGACCTCACACTGGACAAGGCACTGGACATATGTCGATCAGCGGAGCTGTCCAGTCAGCAACTTATGGTGCTACACAGCTCGGAGGTGAAAGCGGTGGCAGCAGCAAGCACAACCCGGCAGCTGACTACCCCGGCGAGCAACAATAGCAAAGCTAAGTATAGTAGGCCTCATAATAATAGTAATACTAAGAAAAATTGTCAAAATAATTATAAAAATAACTTGAATAAAAACAATTATCAGTGTAAAAAGTGTAATAAGGTACATGGTCCTAGGCAGTGTCCAGCCTTTGGAAAAACTTGTTTAAAATGTGGAAAATTAAATCATTTTAGTATAGGATGTATGTCTAAGAATCAAAAGCTTGATAATATTAATAACATTCATGATTTATGACTAGTATACTCAATAGATTTTACTAAAAATGAATGGAATACGTTGTTGCAAGTTGAAAATAAGAAGGTCTGTTTTAAGTGTGACACGGGGGCCCAAATAAATGTTTTGAGTTTGCGGGACCTTAAAAAAATAGACCCAGAGCGGGTAAGTGCAATTATTAATATGAAAAGTCCCAATAATAAAAAAGAGTTACAGATTTTCCTTGGCATGGTCAATTATTTAAGAAAATTTATACCTAACTTGGCTGATATTGCATCAACGCTTCAGTTATTATTAAAGAAAGATGTTGAGTGGTTATGGACGGAAGTTCATGAAAATGTTTATAATAATATTAAAATTAAATTAAGCCAAGCGCCCATTTTACAGAATTTTAACAGTAAATTGCCTATAACGATTCAGTGTGACGCATCAAAGAGTGGTCTCGGATGCTGTTTACTTCAAAATGGTAAACCAGTTTGCTTTGCTTCAAGAAGTTTAACACCTGCAGAATGTAATTTTTCCCAAATTGAAAAAGAATTGTTAAGTATAGTATGGGCAACTAAGAAATTTCATTATTATATCTATGGTCATAAGATTACCGTAGTTAATGATCATAAACCATTAGAAAGTTTATTAAAAAAGCATTTACATGAGGTACCGTCTCCTAGACTACAGAGATTAAAGTTAAAGTTATTAAAATATAATTTTGAATTTAAATATTTACAAGGTAAACAAATGTACATAGCAGATTTGTTATCAAGGTCGTATCAGGAGTGTAATGATACAGATGATTCTTATATGTATGAAGTCATACACTGTATAGGGTTAGCACAGAAATTAGAATGCACAGAAGAACAAAAATTAGTATTAATCTCAGAAAGTTCTAAAGATGAAGAGTTATTAAAAATAATTGAATTTATACAGATGGTTGGCCGGACAAAATTTCTCATATTCCAGATGTAATAAGAAGTTATCATAAATTAAGAGCTGAACTTAGTGTGGACGATAATTTAGTCTTCTATAATGATAGGTTAATAGTACCGAAGAGTTTAAGATTGAATGTCATTAAAACTTTACATGAAGGGCATGTAGGTATGTCAAAAATGAAGCAGACAGCTAGAAGGTTGTATTACTGGCCTTATATGGACTCTCACATTGAAGAGTATGTTAAGAAATGCTTTCCTTGTCAAACGCATCATAATAGTAATGTTAAAGAGCCGTTATTATCACATCAAGTTCCCAACCTTCCATTTTTAAAATTAGGTATAGATATCATGGACTTTAGAAGGAAAAGTTATTTAGTAGTATATGACTATTATTCTAAATGGTTAGAGATAAAATACATATCCAGTAAAACTGCTACAAGTGTAATTAATACATTAAAAGATATTTTTAGTACTCATGGAATACCTGCAGAAATAATATCTGACCATGTTCCATTTGATTCGAGGGAATGTAAAGAGTTTGCACATAATTGGGGATTTAAATTTACATATACTAGTCCAAGATATGCCCAAGCGAATGGTATGGCTGAACGAGGGGTACAAATTGCGAAGAAAATGTTAACAAAATGCCACGAAGATAGAACTGATGTAAGGCTAGCATTATTACAATATCGGGCTTCTCCCGTTTCTGGTACAAATTTTTCCCCCAGTCAGCTACTAATGAATAGAAATTTAAAAACTAAGTTGATTGTTAGCTCACAATACCTAACACCTAAGTTAAATCAGAATGTAACTCAACAGTTTAATGATGTACAAACTAGAAATATAAAAAATTATAATAAGACAAGTCGATTTAAAAGTAAGTTTACTGTAGGGCAAAAAGTTTGGTTCAAAAAAGAGCCAAGTAAGAATATTTGGTCAGAAGGCGAAATTGTTAGATATAATGGATATAGAGCATATGTAATAATAGACAAAAATAATGTACAATATAGTAGAACCTCGTTTCATATTCGACCGGCGGCGTAGACTTTGTGTTTCAATCAGACAGGCTGTCCATCGCTGGTTGAATGGGTAGTTTAAGAGTCAATAATTGTAGTAAATTTAAGAAGTGTGGCACAATAATATTATAAAATTAATTAAGTAATAATTATGTAAATTGTAAAATTAAAAGGGGATGATATAGTTATGTAAAATTAAAAGGGGATGATAAGTATATATGATATATATGATAGATAGTAATTTTTCAAAATTGTAACTGGATGATTATGTAGATATTTTTTTTTAAAAAATAAAAGGGGATGATGTAGCAGAGACAACTCATAGACAAGTGACCAATTGTCAATGTCGTACGTAGGTGTCACCTGACATGTGTCAACGTCAATTGATAGACTTGCACTTGTAAGATTTGGCCAGAGCCGTGCACACTAGCTCATTGTATTAATATTAATTACTAAGTTAATCCGAGTGGAAATATTAAAATAAACACAAATTACATGAAGAAACATTATTTTATTTAATACAACATTACAGCATGTTATATCCTCTGACCTGAAAGACGATGCAGATATAGAGAGAGAACGCAGGGCATTGTCTGTTAGGGCGAACATGATCGTCCGCAGGTTTGCTCGTTGTTCTGTAGCCGTCAAAATCACTCTTTTCGAGCATATTGCACCTCCTTCTACACGAGCAGCCTGTGGATCGATTACACTCCAAAGCAGTACAACGCCCTGCGTGTACTATATAATAATGCATTCAGGATGTTGATGGGGCTGCCCAGATTCTGCAGCGCGTCAGGGATGTTCGCCGAGGCGCAAGTAGACTGTTTCTATACTACTGCGGGCGCGGCGCACATCCCTGTTGCGTAGAGTCCGGTGCAGCCCCAACGGCCTCCTGAAGGTATTTCCTGACAAGATCGACTGCCAGTACTTGAATCACTGTTGTACGATTCACGTGCCGGCAAATCGAACCTGTCCTAATTTAAATAGTTATAAATATTAAAGTTATAGATTTTTTACTAACAATTAGGTTTAAGTTTCATGTAATTACTAACACCAATATGATATTCTTGTTGGTCGAAATAAAAACATTTTATTTATTTATTTACTAGCTGATCCCCGCGGCTTCGCCCGCGTAGATTTAGGTTTTTAAAGATCCCGTATAGCCTATGTCACTCAGGAATAATGTAGCTTTCTACTGGTGAAAGAATTTTTGAAATCGGTTCAGTAGTTCTAAAGATTACCCCCTACAAACAAACTTAACGACATTACCTCTTTATATAATACAACGGGCCGTGCAGCAGAAATCGTAATATTTTAATTTCGCCATAACTTCAAAACCAAACGTCCAATTTTAATCATTCAAAGACCAAATATTATCTCCATAAACTGTTCTTAGTGATGAAATCATTTATTTTGATAAGGATTAATAGCATGAGTAAAATAAACGCGTTTAAATGTAGTCCAAAAAAAATTCAAGATTTTTAAATAAAAAAATGGTTGCTGTGCCTCACTCGACATAGATGGGTATAGTGTATTGCGGACTTTTTTGTAGATATTTATAAGATCTACAATTAATTAGAACATTTTATGGTTCTATCTTTTATAGTTTAGGCAGCGTACGCAAAATAAGTAACTTTTCTGGTTGATTTTTTACACCTTGTGTCCGAAAAACCCAAATATCTTACGGAACCCTATTTTTTTCCAAATAAAATATAGCCTATGTTACTCGTGGATAATGTAGCTTTCGAATGGTGAAAGAATTTTTAAAATCGGTCCAGTAGTTTTTGAGCCTATTCAGTACAAACAAACAAACAAACAAACAAAGTTTTCCTCTTTATAATATTAGTGTAGATTATTACATCCCAGTGTAGGCCTTGACTGACTAGCTTTAGCTATTACCACTTATAGTCCTAACTGTTCTCAGTGTAGGTATATAGTTCCTACGCCTAGTGCAGCGACTACAGTATAGTTCCTACGCCTAGTGCAGCTGTAATGTGTGACCCAAGGCACTTGCACAATACTAGCACTTATAATGTAACGCACGGTAGAATTAAGGGATTATTATTAAAGCACGCACTGAAGCAACAGTCTTGTCTTATTTGGGCCTGCATTACCACATGGCGACCCTGCCAGTCGGTGTGCGCGCGACGCCACCATGCACGTGCACCGGCTGGGCACCGAAATTAGAAATATAAAAATTTGAAAATGGAGAATTTAAAATTGAATGTTTTTTTTAAATGATCCACTGTATGAGAATGAGAACTATGGAATAAATAATTTAAATAATACCAGGCTATGGAAAAAATATGGACATGATATATAAAAAAGGAAGAAAAAATTCGTCATAATACGTCACTTAAATAAAATTTTATATAATTCCTGAAGAAGATTACAGGCGGCGAAAAATGGGGCGTCATAACTATAAATATGGAATCATAGAAGATATTAAAAAGTGTAAAGTGTTTTTCGAAGTTTTTCTAAAATTGTGTTTTTTATGTGCAGACAAGTTTTGGACCGTACACATGGGTGAACATTTTAAATTAGAGACTGGTAAAAATTAAGGTGTTTTAGACATAACACTAATTGTAATTTTTTTTAACGGTGTCCAGATATAAATTTGGTTAATTTATTTTGTAACACAACTATTTTTTTCTTGTATTGACTGCATTATTTGACCTGACTGTTGACTTTACTTCGCACAGTGACTTCGCATGGTTTTATATTAAAATGTGTTTTTTCAGCTTAATTTTTTTTTACAAAATACATAGGATTACAAGGCCATCTGAGTACATGCTGTAATGAAATCTTGGTCCAGTGTAAGCAGTAATTTAGGTATGTAATTTTGACTCTGAATTTTGATTTTTTTTTCAATACATCCCAGTGTAGGCCTTGACTGACTAGCTTTAGCTATTACCACTTATAGTCCTAACTGTTCTCAGTGTAGGTATATAGTTCCTACGCCTAGTGCAGCGACTACAGTATAGTTCCTACGCCTAGTGCAGCGACTACAGTATAGTTCCTACTCCTAGTGCAGCGACTACAGTATAGTTCCTACGCCTAGTGCAGCGACTACAGTATAGTTCCTACGCCTAGTGCAGCGACTACAGTATAGTATTTTGGCAGCATCGTTAGTGAAACATACTCGAATCTACTTTCATGTAAATCACTATAATAAATAATTTATTAACATCTAACGTGAAGTTGCCAGAAGCAGTACCTGCTGCACACATGCCTGCTGCACACATGCCCGCTGCACACATGCCCGCTGCACACATGCCCGCTGCACACATGCCCGCTGCACACATGCCCGCTGCACACATGCCCGCTGCACACATGCCCGCTGCACACATGCCCGCTGCACACATGCCCGCTGCACACATGCCCGCTGCACACATGCCCGCTGCACACATGCCCGCTGCTCACATGCCCGCTGCACACATGCCCGCTGCACACATGCCCGCTGCACACATGCCCGCTGCACACATGCCCGCTGCACACATGCCCGCTGCACACATGCCCGCTGCACACATGCCCGCTGCACACATGCCCGCTGCACACATGCCCGCTGCACACATGCCCGCTGCACACATGCCCGCTGCACACATGCCCGCTGCACACATGCCCGCTGCACACATGCCCGCTGCACACATGCCCGCTGCACACATGCCCGCTGCACACATGCCCGCTGCACACATGCCCGCTGCACACATGCCCGCTGCACACATGCCCGCTGCACACATGCCCGCTGCACACATGCCCGCTGCACACATGCCCGCTGCACACATGCCCGCTGCACACATGCCCGCTGCACACATGCCCGCTGCACACATGCCTGCTGCACACATGCCTGCTGCACACATGCCTGCTCCACCACTCACTGCACTGGACAGATTCTGATGAAAGTTTTGGAGTTCGAATACATAATAATATTACTAATATCAGATGAGATCATTAAGTGCTTAAACTCGAGATGCTTTTCGGTAAAGATTTTTGCAAGTAAAGCCAGGGCAAAAGCTAGTCAGACAATTATTGAAGGTTTTTAAATTGTTTACATGTACATATTTTTTATCTATCATTTCGCTGATATCACAACATCTCCCTTATCAATGTTAAGACGTTCGAGATCACTTCAGATGACAATATTCACTACGCAAAGTTCGTCAGTGGCTGCGAGAGATCCAGTGTACTAACTTGCCGCAAGTTGCGCGAACAATGAAACTAACTGACTGCACGCTGTCCTCGCTCCTTCTGGTGCTCTTCGTCCAGCTGTCGATGGGTAAACCACACGAAACTAATGGCTGCACGCTGTCCTCTCTCTTTGTGGTGCTCTTCTTCCAGCTGTCGAATAGCGTCACTGGCGGTAATAGCGTCACTAGCGGCAGTAGCGTCACTGGCGGCAATAGCGTCACTGGCGGCAATAGCGTCACTGGCACACAAATAAGATTTTAGGAACGTGTAAAAATTATTTATCGTCAGTCCCGGACAATTCCAGTTTCTGTCACCATCACAGTCGCAGTGAGCACATCTGTTTCAGAGGACGATGAGTACCACAGCAGTGCGCGCAACTCACACGCGCACGCGGCTTCCGGCCCCCGCGACGAGAAGGAAGCCACCTTCGAGTTCTGGATGGCCGAGGCGCAGGCGGCCATCGCGGCCCGCGCGCGTCCCTCGCCGCGGGAGGGGGAGGTGGAGAGGGGGGCGCGCAACGTGGTGATGTTCCTGGGCGACGGCATGTCGGTGCCCACGCTGGCGGCCGCGCGCACGCTGCTGGGCCAGAGGAGCAACCGCACGGGGGAGGAGACCCAGCTCTCCTTCGAGAAGTTTCCCAGCGTGGGACTGTCGAAGGTCAGTTCATAGTTCACTCCCTGTCAGTAAACCTGGCGATATGGAGTACCCACTGGCGGAGAGCAGGAGGATAACGAATGATGTAAGGAAAGTAGTAAGTAGATGCCCTCTTTTCTATTAAATACTGATAAAATAGGGGACTTGAGCAAAAATCCGTCAGTTGAACATAAACTGCGAACATACAAGTATGTAGCAGCTGAGGTGTCAGTGCCTTACTAATGCCTTACTAATGCCTTACTAATGCCTTACTAATGCCTTACTAATGCCTTACTAATGCCTTACTCATGCCTTACTAACGCTACAGGAAGATTTTGGCAATTTAAATAAATGCTGCCATGACAGTGCTTTAAAATTAAATTCTCAAAAGACTTTACTCCACATAATTCACCAAACTGAAAGGCTAACAGCATGTTTTTATTTTATTTTATTCGTTTTTTGCAATCAACAGCGATATATACTGTTAGCCTTTTATTTCATAAATTAATATTTGAGGCTATTTGACTAAAATAAAGAAAATACAAAGTCTTCATTTGACTTAAATTTAAATATAAAAAAATATATAAGTCTTGATTTGAATAAATTCAGTATAAACATTTTTACAAGTCATGATACTAAAATCATAACGTCTATAAATAAGATCTTTTGGCGGGATTTACGGCCAGTCTTACGCTGTCAGTATTGACGCATTTTTAATATCGGTCCACGACCGTAAATTTACGAATTACCTAATAAAGTGAATAATCAATAATTGCTAAACAAGTAAACGAAATAAAGTCACAGTAAATAACTAATAGTGCTCGAGAGAAATAAAAGTTTTACTAAACGGGCTATGTATGTCTATCATTTCATCGAGCAACCTGGCTACGATGTAACAGTACAATAACAATTTTACATAATAACAGACTTAAAATAAGGCCAAATAGGATTACAATTTTTTTCAGATTACTTAAATGGATATTAATTATAAATTTATAACAGTACGTTTGATAAACAAGCTTTACAATAATATAATAATATGAAAATATAAAAGTCAATTAACTAGTAAAAATACCTAGTAGGTGATTCACAACATATGTATGTTGTACCGGGTGTAAAAAAAATGATAATGAGAGAAATGATGGAAATGAAACGGCATAAATAGCACACGGTAGAATTTTAATAATATAAAAATGATAGTAGGTACAGAAAACTACCGCGGCTTAGCTCGTAGGTCGGCACACAAAATTTGTAGGGTCGTGGTGTTACGTTGATTTCGGCCTTTGCCCTAGCGGCAGTAATGTGTACTCCCCTCGTGTTGTCGGCCTCGTAGATGGTGTGAGGCCGGGAGTTCGGTGTCAGCAGATGTTGCCGTGGGTACCCGACGGTGCTGACTAGATGATGGAGGTTTCTGATGGGGGTTAAACCCGCCTTTAAGTCCAGACCACGCTTTCAAATCCAAACGTAGCTCCTGGAATTGATAACCAATGTGGGTTATCCTCTGGTCATATAAATTTCCGTTCTGGAATCGAACCCGGGCCCGTGTCGAACACAGAAGGTAGGTACATGACATGGTAGAATTGCCGGTGTGGCGATATCAGAACGGAGATTACAATTATTTGGCTAAATATATGGCTGAAGGCCCAAAATATTAAAAAGAATTAAATTATTCACAAAAATATAAAAAAGAGGGTTGTCAAAATAATTTTACAATGATGATGCAATGTAGATTGAAAATTACTAATGAATTGGTAAATACACTACGTTATTTGTTAATACAACGGTTCAAATTAACTACTAGGGCTATGATTGTCAAAATAAAATAATTAGAATTAAAATTAACTAAGTAGGAAACTGGCGGTTGCAAAGAATGTATCGAAAGTTATTACGTTATTAGTTTATCTACTTGTTTTAGGTACCATTCAAAAACTTACCCTTTTACGGGAGCACTTTTAGATTAATTACGTTTTATTTTTAAAGAAAAATCAATTTTATTTTAAATTAAGGAACAATGTAAATAGACAACAACTTCGGCTCGCCACCAGAGCGAGCTCTCAACCGAGAAAAAGTTCAAAGGCCTCTTTCAAAGGCTTCTTTTGACAGCTAGCGTTTGGAAATGGGTATTGCCATTTCGCAACAACTACTTTTAATAAGAATGCAAATTAATTAAAAAAATATACTTAATTACGTTTAAAAATAAGATTTATAATAATAGATAGGATAAAATAATAATATAAGTAATAATTCATGTAACGCTTCGTTACATTACCCCCCTTCGCACGCAAGGATTTTATTTTAAAATAAAATCCGAACCTACAAGTTAAATTTACTTCCCTGCACCAACAATTGTCCTGATATTAAAATAATGGCTTATGACTTTGTTGCGAAGAAAGCAAAAGTACTCTCAATAAGGCCTGGAGTTAATGTAACTAACAAGTATAGCTGTACAATACAATAATATTACACTTGTAATATAATACGTAACATAAAATACAATAATACATTACAATACTCAGACAATATTTGTGTATAGATATACATATAAATAGTACCATATAAGTAATATAATAATTATGTTAGATAAACAAAAAAATGTATTTAGTGTAATCAAACCATTAAGGAAAATTTAGAGAGCCGTGCATTTGAAGGGTAAAACAACTACAGTGATATGAAATGACTAATATTACTAGCTACTGTATAACATATACTTAGGCTAGCTCTTCTGAGTATGTATTTTTAAATCTTTTATGTGCCAAGTGCCCAAGTTATTGCCCGCCATATCTTCTAGAACGTATACAAGTGGTGAGCGTTTCGCAATAACTCTGCATTGTACATATTTCGGGGCCAATTTCTTACTAAAGTACTTGTCTTTATCGGAGAGGACGTAAGTTCGTTTATAAACAATGTCTCCGACGTTAAACTCGAATGGCTTACGTCTTAGATTATAATGCGCCGTATTTTTTGCGTGGGAATGGTACAACGACTTCTGAACATTATTGAAGATTTCACTCATGCAACCGCGGTTTTCCGCATATAAATCCCTGGGCAGAAATAAAACTTCGTCCTCTAGGTCATTATCGAGGTAGTGTGAGCCACAAATTACCACTTCCCGGCCGAAAACAAGAAAAGATGGTGTAAATCCTGTTACCTCGTTGACCGAGTTATTGATGGCGAATTGTACTGCTGGGATAAAGGTATCCCAAGACCGATGATCCTGGTCGACAAAAGTAGAAATACAAGTAATAATTGTTTTGTTATACCTTTCCACAGTATTAACCTGGGGGGTATATTTTGGTGTAAAAAATACGTTTGGGACATTATATTTTTTGAAAAGGTTGTTGGTTGCATTACTAATAAACTGAGATCCATTGTCCAGAAAAATGGTCTGGCTTACGCCATGTACCAGAAATATTTGTTCTTCCAAAATCTTTACTATTATATCGGAAGTTGCTTTTTTAATAGGAAATATATGACAAAATTTAGAAAAACAACATGTTATTACTA
Organism: Maniola hyperantus; assembly: GCF_902806685.2. Taxonomy (NCBI): domain Eukaryota; kingdom Metazoa; phylum Arthropoda; class Insecta; order Lepidoptera; family Nymphalidae; genus Maniola; species Maniola hyperantus. Next base: position 13,736,029 of record NC_048554.1, read on the forward strand.
AAATGTAAGAATTTTGTTTACGTGTTACTGGAAGAGGACCCATCAGATCTATGGATATCATTTGATATGGCCGAGAGCACTGCTTAGGCCGACCCATCTCTCCGAGTGTAGGATGATTTTGGGCCTTGTACTGCAAACAGATGGAACATGAACCTACATAACTCGCTACATCCCGGTACATACCTGGCCAAAAATATCTGAGTGAAATGCGACGGTACGTTTTAAAAATGCCCAGATGACCAGCCGTTGGTTTATTGTGGTTTTCGGCAATTACTTTTTCTCGGAGATCAGAAGGGACCACTTCTTTCCACGAAAATTCGTCGGTAAGTTGGCATTTATTCTTAGTTAAGCGAAAAAGACAATCGTTTTTAACTTGATAATTTGGGCAATTTTGTGGTTTTGTGAGGCAATTATTGTAAATATTTTTATACCAATCGTCACTAGTAGTCGCGACGGAGTTGGCAGTGATGATGGCAGAGACAGCTACAGCGCGAGATAGCGCATCTGGGATTACGTTGTCGACACCGCGACGGTGTTTTATTTCGAAATTGAATGCTGACAAACGTAAACCCCATCGTGCAAGCCTACCCGTTGGATTGTTCAACGAAAGAAACCATTTTAACGCGCTATGATCTGTGTAAACGGTGAAGGTTTTCCCGTTTTCCACATAGCAACGCCAATGTTCCAAAGCAGTCAGAACAGCTAAGGTTTCTCGTTCTGTAATACTGTAGTTTTTCTCAGCTGATGTCAAGGATCTACTCATATAAGCGACAGGATGTTCTAAGCCGTCTATGTTCTGCGTGAGCATAGCGCCTACTCCATAGTTGCTGGCATCCGTATGAATTTCGAATGGCAGATCGTAATTAGGACAAGAAAGAACTGGAGCCGAAACTAAGCATTCTTTCAGCTTCTTAAAAGCAGCGTCAGCTTCCTCAGACCATTGAAAAGGTGGAGCGCTCTTTTTATTGGAGGTCAGTTTATTGAGAGGCCCTGCAATGGTGCTAAAATTTGGAACGAATCGACGATACCAGGTAGCAGTGCCTAAAAATCGCTTAAGCTCCTTACGAGTAGTAGGAGTAGCGTAATTAAGAATGGCTTCTACTTTATCTGGGTCGGTCCGTAATCCGTTCGCATCAACTACATAACCTAGATATTTGAGCTGACTGCGGAAAAACTCGCATTTTTCCAAGTTTAACGTCAAGTTCGCTTTATGCAACTTTTCCAGGACTCGAAGTAAAAGAGTGACATGCTCCTCGAAGGTGCTGCTGACGATGATGATGTCATCTAGATAAGCAAAGATGCGATGATCAACATCACCTAATAGTGCGTCAACTAAACGTTGTTGTGTGGCGGGAGCATTTGTTAGGCCAAACGGAGTAGTCTTGAACCTGAGCGTACCTCGACCTGGAACGTAAAATGCTGTCTTGTCTCTGTCTTCCTTGGCTATAGGAATTTGCCAAAAAGCTTTGGACAAATCTAAACTAGTTAGGAATCGAGCATCACGTAAATTATCTAAAATTTCCGAGATGTAAGGCAAGTTATAGGCGTCTCGTTTCGTGACAGAATTAAGTTTTCTGCTATCAAGGCAGAAACGAGGCTGACCATTCTTTTTAGTTACCAGTAGAACCGGGGACTGCCAAGCACTCTCACAGGGTTCCACGACATCTAATTTTAACATTTCATCGACTTGTTCAACAAGTATTCGTTGTTTTTCAGGAGAAAGTCTATAGTACCTCTGCCTAATCGGCGGAGAATCTCCGGTGTCGATTCTGTGGGTGATAAGATGGGTTCGACCTAACCCTTTATGTTCAAATGAAATATCACGGAATTGTTTAATAACATTGTCCGCTTTAGCTTTTTGAGTTGTGTCCAAATTGTCGTAAGAATATATTAACGTGTTTGTATGATTGTTGTCATTCAAATCCTTTGATGGCTCAGCTGTTAATGAAATTGAACCTAAATATTTTGGGCATAATTGAAAGGCTCGCCAAAAATCGATACCTAAAATAAGTGATAACTTAATGCCTGGAACAACAAGTGCTTTAATAATATGAAACTGGCCCTCAAAATGTATGGGTAGGTTCATATACCCTATACTACCAAGAGTTTGACCCCCGGCAGCGACAATGGATATTTCATTATATTCAATTAATCTAAGGCCACGACTCATTAAAACCTCATGAGCACCATTACCTATAATAGTGATGGTTGCTCCCGAGTCTAAGAGACCTGAGACTTCTACATCATTAATTTTAATATTTAAATAAGGTCTAGTATCATCTATTGGTTTATTAGGCCGAATTGTTGCAATTTTATAACACATGAAAAATTTACGTATCGTCTCCAACCATTCCTCCCATTCTTTCTGTTCGAGGTGACCTTTACTTGGAGGTGGATTACAACAATTCTGCCGACCTAGTTTTTTGAGTTGCAATTTGGACAGTCTGGGATTTTAACATTCTTGTATCCGCATCTGAAGCAAATAATCTCTGTACTTTTACAGTCTCGGAAATGATGAGAATTATTTCGGCATCTCTGACAATAGGGTGGTTTATTGATATTAGTGGAGTTAGTGTTGTTAATTGCATGCAAATATTTTTGATTGACATAGTTGTTAGTAGTATTAGTTTTAGGGTTGGTGGTTTGTTTGTCATTAAAATTCTTATGGAAATTCGGCCTATAATTACTGTTTTTGTTGCCAGTATTCGGTTCTTCTTTGTATGAGAACTCCGGTGCAAAAGTCTCTGATGTCGCGGCCGTAGGTGTGTGATATTGAGACAAACGTGACTGAAAGTTTTCGTAATTTTTACACAATGTACGTAATTCTTCAACGGAAACAATGTTTGTTGCAGAGGCCAGTGTACTCGCATAACGAGGATGAATATTGTGCAACACTATCTCGAGCTTGTCCTCCTCTGGCAAGGGCTTTGACAATCGTGCAAACATGCTTGCTAAGATTGATAGGTAAATGGTGATGTTCTCGCTCTTAGCTTGAGTTCTAGCACGAATATCCGATAATAGGCGGTAGTCGTAATCAATTATGTCAAAATCCTGCTTTAAGAGAACGGTGAGCTCTTCCCAAGTTGAAACCTGCTCCTGAACACCGCGATACCAGTGTAGGGCATCATCCACAAAAATCTCGGTAGCATAAGCCAAAAGCTTGGTACCTGATATATTGCGGGCCAAACTAAACTCATTTGCTCTTTGGATGAACGAACGAACGCATGTTTTACCATTAAATTTTAATTTGTCTACTTCGGATGACATTTTGGTGCCGCCTTCACATGTGACGTTTACATTTACCGAAGATGATGGTGCTGCGGGTTCTGAACTCGGACCAGCTACTGCAAGTGGGTCAATACTCTTTGGCTTTAAATTTAAAAGTTTTTCATAAAGCTCCTTGAACAATACGTTGCATTGTATATGGTTATCCAAAAGCTGCCTGTCTGGTTCTATCCTGTTAAGCCTATGATATAGGTGATGTAATAAATTTTCGTAACGAGCAAGTGTATTTTTATCTGGAACATCACCTGTAAACGCTGTGTTAATCTTATCCAGCAGTTCTAAACAGCTGGATAGGTCTTCAGCAGGTTCCAAATGAGAACATAAAATGTCCTCAGAAAAGTGCAATTGACTCAGTTTATTAATTTGTTTCCTAAGCTCTGCCACCGTGGCACTAGGAGTTTCCCCTCTAACTGCAACCTCGTACTCCAATTCCGACTTTTGTAATGAGAAGTACTTGATTGGGTACGGCATGGTATTTTTTTTTTTTTTAAATCAGAAAAACCAATGAAAAAAAAATTATCCTGAATAAGTGTATAAAAATGTTACAAGACAAACCGCAACACGGGAAAAACCTTGTTGCCGGGTGGGTTTTTTTTTTTTTTTTTTTTTGAGTGGTACCAAAAACAAAATATTAAGAAAAAATACTCCGTTCTGTTACAATCAGCTTAACAGAACGCTTTGGTTTGATGACAAAACAATGAAATATGAATGGCAAAATAAAGGTGAATTAATCAACAATAAAATTAAATTTGCAACTGGTGTGAACGCAGCTTTATAATGGCAAAAAAAATACAATACAAAGTTTCCACAAAAAATCTACTAATAAAAATAATATGGAAAAAAGGAACAAACAATATAATTGTGTGAAATTGCTGCTTTCATTTCAGTTACTGCAAACCAAAAAAAATAAAAGCGTTTTACAAAACAAGCACGCACCGTACAAAACTATCACTATACCACTAAGGAAAAGCAGAAATCAACCACGTGAAGGCGCCAGTGTACCGGGTGTAAAAAAAAATGATAATGAGAGAAATGATGGAAATGAAACGGCATAAATAGCACACGGTAGAATTTTAATAATATAAAAATGATAGTAGGTACAGAAAACTACCGCGGCTTAGCTCGTAGGTCGGCACACAAAATTTGTAGGGTCGTGGTGTTACGTTGATTTCGGCCTTTGCCCTAGCGGCAGTAATGTGTACTCCCCTCGTGTTGTCGGCCTCGTAGATGGTGTGAGGCCGGGAGTTCGGTGTCAGCAGATGTTGCCGTGGGTACCCGACGGTGCTGACTAGATGATGGAGGTTTCTGATGGGGGTTAAACCCGCCTTTAAGTCCAGACCACGCTTTCAAATCCAAACGTAGCTCCTGGAATTGATAACCAATGTGGGTTATCCTCTGGTCATATAAATTTCCGTTCTGGAATCGAACCCGGGCCCGTGTCGAACACAGAAGGTAGGTACTTGACATGGTAGAATTGCCGGTGTGGCGATATCAGAACGGAGATTACAATTATTTGGCTAAATATATGGCTGAAGGCCCAAAATATTAAAAAGAATTAAATTATTCACAAAAATATAAAAAAGAGGGTTGTCAAAATAATTTTACAATGATGATGCAATGTAGATTGAAAATTACTAATGAATTGGTAAATACACTACGTTATTTGTTAATACAACGGTTCAAATTAACTACTAGGGCTATGATTGTCAAAATAAAATAATTAGAATTAAAATTAACTAAGTAGGAAACTGGCGGTTGCAAAGAATGTATCGAAAGTTATTACGTTATTAGTTTATCTACTTGTTTTAGGTACCATTCAAAAACTTACCCTTTTACGGGAGCACTTTTAGATTAATTACGTTTTATTTTTAAAGAAAAATCAATTTTATTTTAAATTAAGGAACAATGTAAATAGACAACAACTTCGGCTCGCCACCAGAGCGAGCTCTCAACCGAGAAAAAGTTCAAAGGCCTCTTTCAAAGGCTTCTTTTGACAGCTAGCGTTTGGAAATGGGTATTGCCATTTCGCAACAACTACTTTTAATAAGAATGCAAATTAATTAAAAAAATATACTTAATTACGTTTAAAAATAAGATTTATAATAATAGATAGGATAAAATAATAATATAAGTAATAATTCATGTAACGCTTCGTTACAATGTGTGTGTGTATGTGTGAGTGTATGTGTGTGTATGGGTGTGTGTTGCATACTTGGTAAACTTATTTATAACTAGATGGTGCCCGCGACTTCGTCCGCGTGGATTTAGCTTTCTAAAAATCCTGTGGGAACTTCAATTTTCCGGGATAAAAAGTAGCTATGTCCTTCCCCGGGATGTAAGCTATCTCTGTACCTACCTTTCGTCAAAATTGGTTGAACGGTTGAGCCGTGAAAAGCTAGCAGATAGACAGATAGACACACTTTCGCATTTATAATATTAGTATGGATTGTATCTGCTTCATACTGCGTTATTTTTTGGTTATAATAGTTTGTTTTGGTGTGTGTGTGGTGTGTGTGTATGTGGTATGTGTGTGTGTGTGTGGTGTGTGTGTGTGGTGTGTGTGTGTGTCGTGGGTGGGTGTGTGTGTGGTGTGTGGTGTGTATGTGTGTGGTATGTGTCTGTGGTGTGTGTGTGGTGTGTGTGTGGTATGTGTGTGTCTGTGGTGTGTGTGTGTATTGTGTGTGTAGTGTGTGATGGGTTGTGACTATATTGCCTCAAATAAAATTCAAGTATTATTAATTTATTATTGAAATTGTGATTTCTGCTCATACTTAACTATTTAGATTTCATACCTTCGCGCGTCGCGTCACAAGAGTAGATCGTGTCCGATATTGTGTGTAAAAAGTATTAATAGATCGATAACGTTATCGTTATCGTGATCGTTATCTAAAGAAAATTTTCTAATAACATAGGCATGGGATTACCTGAATGTTTTAGGAAGTGTCTAGAAATGTGACCTATGCAAAACTTAGTAATTTAATTAGTTAGTTTTTTATACAAAATTAGTTTGTAAGACTTTATCGTAGATTAAATTATTAAATTAATAAATTATTATTTGATTAAATTCATATCCGGTGTTGGTTATAATGACAAAACATTACCAGAGTTGCCACTCTAGAAAAAGTCGCCTTTAAAATAGGTATTTCGTTATTATTAAGTAATAAATAAAACTGTTTATAAATCAATGCTTACAAACTATATTTATTATTGTGCTAACTATTACCCGCAGCTTCGCCCCCACGTGGCTCAAGGAAAGAATAATTATTGAGGGTTTGTTACAACAATTTTTGATGTAATAGTTGGTTTGTAATGGTTGGTTAATGGGAACAATTTATTTGTCTGCGCTTAAACTGGCTTTACGGCTATAGGCTCTAGTGTAACTATACTCATGCAAAAAATTACATCAATCAGTAGTTCCGTTTCGCATTTATAATATTATGGTTAGTTATATTCCGTAAACGCATCAACGTAATTTTACCAGAACATCTCTACACAATGTCCGATACAAAACTATAGTGCATACCTAGACTTGTTAGATACCAAACCATCGCACTTACATCCGCGCTTATTTACAGTAGGTACGCTGCAGAAAATAATCAACCTTTAGAATGAGATTTCGGTTTTGTAGAGCGTTGTTTCTGTCACTCATATCTATGTGACGTTTTGTCAGTCTTAACGATAGAGGCGATGCTCTACAAAATCGCTACCTCTTTCTAAAGGACGATGTATATTATTTTCTGCCGCGTAGGTACTGTATATTAGTGTTGAGTTTACTGGACGTCTAAAAAGTTGAATTTTTTTTTCTTTATACTTATAGAGCATTATCCAAGAGCTATTAAACAACTTATATATTGTAAGTCGTAATATGGTCGTAATTAAAATAAAATTAATGGCGACACTTATTGCCATTGCCATCTTGACAAAGTCTTAACAAGTATCTATAATCGCTGTTGTTTAAAATGAGGGCTTATATTAAAAGCAGAATAAATGAAAAAGGTTTTATATCTGATTTTTAATAGAAGAATAAAAACTTTTGATTGTTAATAGATTATTGGAATGTCATCTGAACATAGAGATAGCATATGCATCTGAATGAGATAAAACCTTAAAGGATAAAACATGGTAAAAATAGGCTACTTGACTCATATCTAATTCCGTCCAATAAATGATTATTTATTATAGTATTTTGCTTAAGACAACGAAATATATCAATAACAATAATTATTAAGAACGCAGGATGGATATATAAATCCAATTTAAAAAAATACAGTTTTTATTTTTATTTGAAACGCAGAAAACGCTGTCAGCCATGATGTGACGTCATTAATATGTAAACAAAGAAATGTCATCCCTGTGTCACGCGGGGACTAACGTAGTATCCGTATATATAAAATTTAGAGTCCTGACTAACTTATACATCAACGCACAGCCTAAACATCTAAACAGCTGGTTCTAGATACATGAAATTTTGTGCGTTTGTTCTTTGTAGGTAAAGAGAAGGTATCCACTAGGAAAGGATTTTTTGAAATTCCACCCCTGAGTGGGTTAAATGGAGGTTTGAAATTTATGAAGTCCACGCGGGTGAAGTCACGAGCATAAGCTAGTTTTTATATATTTCTAAAAACTCATAGTAAACGTAAAAAAATATCGTTTTCTCTTCATAAATTGAATAAGTTATTAAGTAAGACTTACAACAAAGTGATCTTTGCAAAAATAAATTTGGGTTGAAGTCGTTAGTCATATAGGATAGGATCCCTTTAAGCAAGTCTTTGCGTGTTACGTATATTTATTTCACTGGGCACTCTAATCCACAACTTTCCTGTGGTCTTTATCGATGCGTTTTTTACATTCTCGGATGATACAATAACGATAATTACTATATTTTTCATGTAAACTAGTATAGAAGTCATGTTTATTAAACTTTGGGAGGTTATGCTGTTGTTTACAAATGCATGACGTCAGAGCACAGATAATCTATCGGCCAAACATGGCCGACAGTGTTTTCACGTGGCTAAGAAAAATATATTTTTAAATTAAAGTTTTACGGTTTTTAGGGCGCAAAAAAATATAGTGTAAATTTTTTTGATATAATAGGACAAATATTAACCATTTAAGACCAACTTAAAAAAAGTGTCAAGTAGCCTATTGGGTTAAAAGGAATTTATACTTACAAATTAAATAACAACTTCAAGACTTGTATTTCAGTTGTATTCGCAGTTTTTTTCCGGTTTCTAGTTTATCTTTAATTACAAGCTTCCTCTCTGGTCTATATTTACTCGTGTATTTTGGCTCTATCAAAATATGAGAGCCTTGTTCCGAATTGGTTGCATATTGCCTTTCTAGAAGAGGTAGTTACCAACTATCCGTGATTCATAGGGATCTTGGTTCCATTGTCAAATCGGAACTGTTTACGTGATAACAACTAAACTATAATCACAGACTAGTACATCATGTTAAATACTGAAAGAGATCTTTTATAGACAATGCATTATATTTGGCATTAGCCAATGGCATATAAAGGACCATTGTTTAGTAGGTAAGTATCTTAGCTGTGTTCGTTTGCTACTCTTTGTGCGCATGCGCGTGATTCGTGCATTTGCAGTTGCAAATGTCACTTGTCAAAGTCTCTGACTCACGAATTGGGCACACAACTCTTAAGTGTTTTTACTTGATAATATTAATGCATCAATTTTGCATATACTACCAACCAAAGAGTATGTAACCACTACGTTACTTTCATAATCTCAAAATATAAAAATATTAATATCTTTTTTTGGATGAATCCTGAAATGAAAAATCTTGGTGATTATGTTTAAGTAATGGACCCCCTGTGGTATTAATATTTTTTCCTACATAGACGCAATCAAGATAAAATTTTGTAGGAACTTTGCCGATATTCAAATGGTGATGTATGAGTAATGTGAATTACTAGTATTTTCAGGAAACTTCTGCTAGTACAGTGATATCAATAGTGATAATTAGTGATAATTCTAATCCTAATCCTATATAATTATTCAATATCCTGATCCTAATTTTATAATATTATTATAAATGTGAAAGTGTGGATGTTTGGATGTTTGGATATTATTTGTTACTCAATCACGCAAAAATTACTGAACGGATTTAACTGAAATTTGGAATAAAGATAAATTATACCCTGGATTAACACAGGCTATATCCACGCGGACGAAGTCGCGGGCATCAGCTAGTAGTCAATAATAATATGTATGTATTGAGTTCATGAAAATATAATCTTACTATAAGATTCTGATGATGACGGTTATTTTCCGATTTGGTGCAGGATGGCGGCGCGCGGTGTCGTTGCTAAACCAAATAACAGTTTCTGTGCACGAGAAAATTTAAATCAAACAGTTAGTCATTCATTCATCGTTCATTGCTCTATACTAAGCTTCTGCTGTTAATTTGCCCACAACCACTTCTATGAGTGACGAATAATCTAGCGTTTGCATCAATGTTCGCTAAGCTAATATCTAGATCGTACCTCTGCTGTACAGTGTGACCTAACCATATAAGTAATATCTATATAATAGCCCATAAGTACACATACATATTGTATCTGAATGCATTCATTTAATAAAGCAGTCCAAAACCAACGCTCGGGTCGTACGCTCATTTCCAACACCTTGTCCCAACCTTAGATGGCGATCCTGCCACGCGGACTCAAGGACTCAAAATAATTATTGCCATGTAAAATATAACCGGATAAGGCCTCAAACAAAATATAATAATACAAAATGTGAAACTCAAAAGTCGAGAAAGAAGATATATTTATTAATCAAAACGGCAATAAAAACAGCGCCGATATTGAACAATTTCGCTGGCACATTTCTTCAATAAACATAGTTATGATCATCATATGTACAATTTTACTACTGGGAGTACTATACTTAGTATTTAAATTTTACAAGAAATGCCATGAAAACTGGATGAGGAGCCAGCTAAGCCAACACGTACTTAGAAGATCTACAGGCGGCGAAAAATGGACAGTGCGGCGTTTGTTTTCAAAGTGTTTTCCGAAGTTTTTCCAAAATAGTGTTTTTTTATGTGAAGATAAATTTTAAACTAATACCTGAGTGAACATTTAAATTAGAGACTAGTGAAACTAAGGGTTTTTAGACATAATACCAATAATTTGTGATTTTAACGGTGTCCAGACATGAGTTTAGTTAATTTAAATATGGCAAAATTCGAGTTAAAGGTAGCATTACAATTACTGCCAGTCATCGACGACTCTGAAAAGTCTGTGAAGCAATTAATTGACAATATTATATACTATGATTCTTTGCTTGCGCATCCCAATTGTAAAAATAATCTTATTCAATTCATATTAAAAAGTAGACTGTCACAAAATGCCAAATTGCAATTACAGTCAAATTACACAGCCATCGATGACTTGGTTAGCGATATGCGGCGTGTGTTACTGCCACAAAAATCGCCTATAGCTATTCAAAATAAGATACAACAGCTAAGACAAAATAATAAATCTATAGAAGATTACGCGAAAGAAATGTCTGAACTTTTTGTTGACCTGACAATATCGCAGGCAAAAGGTGATTCAAATACATATGCGGTACTTAAGCCGTTAAATGAAAAATTCGTCACAAAAAATTTTGCCGACGGGTTACGAAATAGAACACTTAGCACAGTAATTACAGCCCGGAACTACGACTCGCTAAAGGATGCGATTCAGGGTGCCCTTGATGAAGACATCTCGAACCCTTCCCCTTTAACAGGTGATTTATTAACCATGAAGCATCGACCATACTATCGGTCTAGGAATTTTAATAATCACACAGGTAGATGGAATACAGGTAAGTATACAGGTTCAAGGCCATCATATTATGTACCAGGCAACGGACGAGCACCGATGCATCAGGCTCCAGCACACTTTTATTCTTCTTCGAGAGGAAAACAGAACGGCACTCGTGGGATAACACGAGGTCGCGGAGGTAGGTTTACTAATAATACCTATTATGGAAATCGAGAGAGTAGAATTAATCGAGCTGTAAATGTTTTGACCCAATCGGAACCAAAAACATCTTCCGAAAACCAAAATCAGTTTTTTCGAGACTAAAAATGTTATATTAACCTTAAACAATAATATAAAGTACGTAGAATTATATTTGAACAATAGAAGATGTTACTGGTTATTAGATACGGGAGCCAGCATATCAGCGGTAAATAATGAAACAATAACATGTAATAATACACCTCTGTGCGAAAGCCGTATTCTAATCAACGGCGTGGGAGGTCAGATTCAAGCGAAAGGCTCTGTTTATTTGACACTATCTGATCCAAGCGGTATACAATTACCGCATGAGTTCTATGTATTCGATTCTTTACCGTGTACGGCTAATGGAATTTTAGGTTTAGATTTTCTTTCTTTATACGGAGCTCATATTGATTTAGAAAAATGCATTCTAACATTGAACTATAATGGAATAAAACATGTATTACCGTTGTTAAATAATATTAAAGTTGAGAAACCCGACTTTTTGACTATACCTGCTAGGTCTGAATCTACTCACTACATTAGTACTAGTATGACTGAAGAATGCGTAGTCTGCGCATCCGAATTAAAAGACGGAATTTTTATAGCGAACATGCTAGTAACACCTAAGGACGGGAATATACCAATACGAGTTTTGAATACTACCGAAACCGATTTTTATTTACAGGATATAAAGCCTATTGTACACAAGGCCAGTGATTATGATATTTGTTTGTTTGAAAATCCCTGTAGAGACTCAGATAGAGTGAAAGATTTATTCAAATTATTAAATTTAAATCACTTAAATTTGGAAGAACAAGCTAGCATTGAAAATATATGTGCAAAATATAACGACATATTTTACCTTGAAGGTGACCAATTTACCACTACTAAGCTTTATAAGCACTCTATTTCTTTAAAACCCAATACGACACCGGTGTATTCCAAGCCTTATAGACTTCCGCATTCGCAAAAGAATGAAATGGATAAACAAATCGATAAGATGCTTAAACAAGGCATAATAGAACCATGTAACAGTGAATGGTCTAGTCCTGTTCTATTAGTTCCGAAAAAATCTTACTCTAATACGGAGAAAAAATGGAGATTAGTTATTGACTATAGAAAATTAAATAACTGTATTATTGATGACAAATATCCCCTACCGAATATAACAGACATATTAGACTCATTATCAGGATGTATATACTTTACCCACTTAGATTTGAATCAAGGTTTTTATAATGTTGAGCTGGATCCAGCTAGTAGAAAATACACAGCTTTTAGTTCAGGCCAATATCAAATGACCAGAATGCCTATGGGCCTTAAAACAAGCCCAAGTTCCTTTTCACGAATGATGAATATGGCAATGGCCGGTTTGTCCTATGAAAAATGTCTCTGTTACCTCGATGATTTAATTATTTTTGGACGAAATTTGTCAGATCACAACAAAAATTTAATTGAAGTGTTTGAAAGAATACGTAACGTTAACTTAAAATTAAATCCAGCAAAATGTGATTTTCTCAAAAAGGAATTATTTTATTTGGGACACGTAGTGTCAGGCGATGGCATCGTACCCGACCCTCAAAAAATTAATGTCATAAAAAACTACCCCATCCCAAAAAATGCTGACGAGGTGAGACGATTCGTCGCATTAGCTAGTTATTATAGAAAGTTTATACCTAATTTTGCCGAAAAGGCTTACAACTTAAATCTTTTATGCAGAAAAAAGGTTCAATTTATATGGGATAGTAATTGCCAAAAATCTTTCGATATTTTAAAGGAATGTATGATAACACCACCAGTTCTACAGTACCCTAATTTTTCGAAAAGCAATCAGTTCATTGTTCACACAGATGCATCAGGTTACGCGATAGGTGCAATTTTATCAAATTCGGATGGACGTCCAGTTGCTTACGCAAGTAGAAGTCTTAACAAAGCTGAACAGAATTACCCGACTATTGAAAAAGAGCTTTTAGCTGTGGTCTGGGCAGTAAAATATTTTAGACCTTACTTGTACGGTCGTACTTTTAAAATTCTTACCGACCACAAACCTTTAATTTATTTATTTAGCATGAAGGACCCTTCGAGTAGGTTGCTTAAATTTAGATTGACTTTGGAAGAGTATGATTATTTGATAGAGTATGTGAAAGGTAAAGACAATGTGGCTGCAGACGCATTATCTCGAGTGATTATGAGTTCTAAAGATTTGAAAGAGATGAGTGATAGTGTATGTGTAATGACGCGATCACAAAGAAAACGGTTAGATACAAGTGCTTCTTCGGATGATATGATCTCTACCGACGACAGGTCTGATCAGCCAATAGTCGTAGATACTCATATTAAACCAAAGAATGCAGTTGAATTAAGGTTCATAGACCGGAAAATTTTAAAGAAAATACGTCAAGAAAATAAAATTAACTTCGAAAATAATATTTTTTCATATGATAGTAGTCAAATGACGATATATATAAACCCTGCTTCTCAATCGCAATTGACGCGAGCCGCATTTGTGAGAGAGCTAGGTGAATTTTGTGAACGAATAAATATAAAAGAAGTATATTTTATAAAAAATAATAACAATAATATATTTGTTAAGAAGTTAGTAGAGGAGATAAAAAATACAGCTGAATGGAAAGGACCTCGTTTATGTATTTTAGAGGACGTTAATAGAGTAGATAATATAGATGACAGAAAAGTTATATTAAACGACTTTCATCTTTTGCCCACAAGTGGCCACGCGGGCATCAGACGAATGTTAAATAACATAAAGAAATATTATTTCTGGCCAGGACTGGAAAAAGACATAATTAATTTTGTGAAAAAATGTCCTAAGTGCCTAAAACAAAAATATACCACTACGGTGAAAGAACCTATGGTAATTACTTCAACAGCTCATTCAGCTTTTGAAAAAATATTTTTAGATATAGTTGGACCCTTAGATAGAGATTATAATAATTATACGTATATTCTTACGCTACAATGCGAATTAACAAAATACGTATGCGCATTTCCACTCATTACAAAAACAGCCACAGAAGTAGCGCGTGTGTTTGTAAATAATTTTATCCTTGTTCATGGAATACCAGCGATTGTGGGAACAGATCGAGGATCTGAATTTTTATCGGAAACATTTAAAGAAGTTTGTAAATTACTCAGTATTTCTCAATTAAATTCAACGGCATACCACCATGAAAGTATAGGTGCTTTAGAGAACTCGCATAAGAGCTTAGGAAGTTTTCTAAGAATACAGACAGAAGGTAGACCAGATTTGTGGAGTACATGGCTTCCTTTTTGGTGTTTTGCATATAACACAACTGTAAATTCATCAACAAAATTTACACCTTTTGAATTAGTGTATGGGAAAAAATGTATCCTACCAAGCAATCTTTCAACGAAGATAGAACCTCTATATAATCATGATAACTATCCTCAAGAGTTGAGATATCGCTTGCAAGTTTCCCAAACAGAAGCGCGTAATAATTTAATAAATAGTAAATTTAGACAAAAAACTAGATACGATAAATATGTTAATCCTATAAAATATAAGCCTAACGATTTAATTTTAATTAAAAATGAAACAGGCAATAAACTGTCAGATTTATATTTAGGACCATATAAGGTAATTGAAGACTTGTCACCTAATGTAAAAATAGAATATACTAATGGAAAAATAGATATTATTCATAAGAACAGAACAAAACTATATTTTACTGATTAACTGTAATATGAATAAGAAAAAAATGAGAATATTGTAATTAGATGTAAGAAGTATATTGTTCTACTACGATTTCATTATTTGTACTTTTTATAATTTGTATTGTACCTACCTACTTTGTGTTTAGCTATTAAGAAAAAATTATGTAATAAAAATTATTAATAATTTTTTTACCACCCCATGGGAGGTGTACAGTGTGACCTAACCATATAAGTAATATCTATATAATAGCCCATAAGTACACATACATATTGTATCTGAATGCATTCATTTAATAAAGCAGTCCAAAACCAACGCTCGGGTCGTACGCTCATTTCCAACACCTTGTCCCAACCTTAGACTGCTCCATCAGTCATTATTTTATCCCCTAAAGGTTAGAATTTTTGAAAATCCTTCCTTAGTGTAGCCTTTTCCTTTTATATATTTTATAGATGAGCGGATTGACCCCCCAGGCAATGAATGCTTTACAATTTAACAGCGTTTTTGTCTAATATAGACGTACTGCGTGGATTCTCAAATCCCGGACTCGGCATGCACAGCAACGGCATACCTTTGCGGAGCGAAGGCCAACCTCGGCACCATCGGCGTGCTGGCTGGCGTGCCGCGCTACGCGTGCGAGGCGTCGCTCGACCCCGCGCAGCACGTGCACTCCATCGCCGCCTGGGCGCTGCAGGATGGCCGAGATGCCGGTCAGTTCCCTCTAGTTCTACAACCTCGGCACCATCGGCTCGCTGGCTGGCGTGCCGCGCTACGCGTGCGAGGCGTCGCTCGACCCCGCGCAGCACGTGCACTCCATCGCCGCCTGGGCGCTGCAGGATGGCCGAGATGCCGGTCAGTTCCCTCTAGTTCTACAACCTCGGCACCATCGGCGTGCTGGCTGGCGTGCCGCGCTACGCGTGCGAGGCGTCGCTCGACCCCGCGCAGCACGTGCACTCCATCGCCGCCTGGGCGCTGCAGGATGGCCGAGATGCCGGTCAGTTCCCTCTAGTTCTACAACCTCGGCACCATCGGCTCGCTGGCTGGCGTGCCGCGCTACGCGTGCGAGGCGTCGCTCGACCCCGCGCAGCACGTGCACTCCATCGCCGCCTGGGCGCTGCAGGATGGCCGAGATGCCGGTCAGTTCCCTCTAGTTCTACAACCTCGGCACCATCGGCGCGCTGGCTGGCGTGCCGCGCTACGCGTGCGAGGCGTCGCTCGACCCCGCGCAGCACGTGCACTCCATCGCCGCCTGGGCGCTGCAGGATGGCCGAGATGCCGGTCAGTTCCCTCTAGTTCTACAACCTCGGCACCATCGGCGTGCTGGCTGGCGTGCCGCGCTACGCGTGCGAGGCGTCGCTCGACCCCGCGCAGCACGTGCACTCCATCGCCGCCTGGGCGCTGCAGGATGGCCGAGATGCCGGTCAGTTCCCTCTAGTTCTACAACCTCGGCACCATCGGCGTGCTGGCTGGCGTGCCGCGCTACGCGTGCGAGGCGTCGCTCGACCCCGCGCAGCACGTGCACTCCATCGCCGCCTGGGCGCTGCAGGATGGCCGAGATGCCGGTCAGTTCCCTCTAGTTCTACAACCTCGGCACCATCGGCGTGCTGGCTGGCGTGCCGCGCTACGCGTGCGAGGCGTCGCTCGACCCCGCGCAGCACGTGCACTCCATCGCCGCCTGGGCGCTGCAGGATGGCCGAGATGCCGGTCAGTTCCCTCTAGTTCTACAACCTCGGCACCATCGGCGTGCTGGCTGGCGTGCCGCGCTACGCGTGCGAGGCGTCGCTCGACCCCGCGCAGCACGTGCACTCCATCGCCGCCTGGGCGCTGCAGGATGGCCGAGATGCCGGTCAGTTCCCTCTAGTTCTACAACCTCGGCACCATCGGCGTGCTGGCTGGCGTGCCGCGCTACGCGTGCGAGGCGTCGCTCGACCCCGCGCAGCACGTGCACTCCATCGCCGCCTGGGCGCTGCAGGATGGCCGAGATGCCGGTCAGTTCCCTCTAGTTCTACAACCTCGGCACCATCGGCGTGCTGGCTGGCGTGCCGCGCTACGCGTGCGAGGCGTCGCTCGACCCCGCGCAGCACGTGCACTCCATCGCCGCCTGGGCGCTGCAGGATGGCCGAGATGCCGGTCAGTTCCCTCTAGTTCTACAACCTCGGCACCATCGGCGTGCTGGCTGGCGTGCCGCGCTACGCGTGCGAGGCGTCGCTCGACCCCGCGCAGCACGTGCACTCCATCGCCGCCTGGGCGCTGCAGGATGGCCGAGATGCCGGTCAGTTCCCTCTAGTTCTACAACCTCGGCACCATCGGCGTGCTGGCTGGCGTGCCGCGCTACGCGTGCGAGGCGTCGCTCGACCCCGCGCAGCACGTGCACTCCATCGCCGCCTGGGCGCTGCAGGATGGCCGAGATGCCGGTCAGTTCCCTCTAGTTCTACAACCTCGGCACCATCGGCGTGCTGGCTGGCGTGCCGCGCTACGCGTGCGAGGCGTCGCTCGACCCCGCGCAGCACGTGCACTCCATCGCCGCCTGGGCGCTGCAGGATGGCCGAGATGCCGGTCAGTTCCCTCTAGTTCTACAACCTCGGCACCATCGGCGTGCTGGCTGGCGTGCCGCGCTACGCGTGCGAGGCGTCGCTCGACCCCGCGCAGCACGTGCACTCCATCGCCACCTGGGCGCTGCAGGATGGCCGAGATGTTGGTTAGTTCTGCTGCCTGTAATATAGTTTGGATATCATATTTAGTTAAGTTAATAATACAATATTTAGTTATGTGTTTTAAGTTTGCGGTTTGTAACCAGTTTAATGACCCAAATAAAAAATAATAAAAAATATCAGCCGCTCCGTGCCACAATAAGATCCCGTACGACATAGCACTGTGGAAAGAGACAAAGTAGAAAACATCGGTGAATTTTCCAATTTTTCTGTCAGTGAGAGCTGAGTTTTCCTTTTGGTGTCTCTATATGAGCGCCTCATTGAATTTTTTCGTGAGCTAGTCATTAGTACATTACAAAATTAAAAAAGGACCCATGATTGAGCCCTGTGGGACACCCACACAGCTGTGTCACGTTATTTATACAAACTCTGAATTCTGTCATAAAGATAACAGGAAATAAGATCAAATGCATGTCATGGTGGCTTAGTTATAGTGTTTCATACAATTTTGTTAAATATGACAAATTATGATCAACACAATCACACGCCTGAGATAAGTCACAGAAGACCCCCAACACCCCAACACGCTTGGGAGCATTTACAGAATGCCTGGGGGCATTGTAAATATATGATTCAAAAGTATAGATTGGGATGAACATTCTACCTGCTGATGTTTCGTTCTCAGGCATCGTGACGACGACGCGCGTGACGCACGCGTCGCCGGCGGGCGCGTACGCGCACGTCGCCGACCGCGACTGGGAGAGCGACGCGGACGTGCGCGCCGCGGGCCACGACCCCGCGCGCTGCCGCGACATCGCGCACCAGCTCGTCAACTCCTATCCCGGGAACCAGTTCAAGGTATACTCGACCCCACGCGCTGCCGCGACATCGCGCACCAGCTCGTCAACTCCTATCCCGGGAACCAGTTCAAGGTATACTCGACCCCGCGCGCTGCCGCGACATCGCGCACCAGCTCGTCAACTCCTATCCCGGGAACCAGTTCAAGGTATACTCGACCCCACGCGCTGCCGCGACATCGCGCACCAGCTCGTCAACTCCTATCCCGGGAACCAGTTCAAGGTATACTCGACCCCACGCGCTGCCGCGACATCGCGCACCAGCTCGTCAACTCCTATCCCGGGAACCAGTTCAAGGTATACTCGACCCCACGCGCTGCCGCGACATCGCGCACCAGCTCGTCAACTCCTATCCCGGGAACCAGTTCAAGGTATACTCGACCCCACGCGCTGCCGCGACATCGCGCACCAGCTCGTCAACTCCTATCCCGGGAACCAGTTCAAGGTATACTCGACTTTCCAAGAGACCTAAAGCCATCATTTAGTTGTGGGATAGAACTGAACAAGTTAAAGTATCAAACTATTAATATTATTTTATTTTAGTAAAATCTATACATACTAATATTATTATAAAGAGTTAAAGTTAGTAATTTTGTTTGTAGGAAGTAAACTCTAGAACTACTTAACCGATTTTGAAAATTATTTCACCAGTAGAAAGCTACATTATTCCTGAGTGAAATGTACATAATAAATTATAATTGGAAAGCGTGTTTTATCATGAGTTTTCAAGAAACTGTACTTTTAACAGGTGATATTGGGCGGAGGGAGGCGAGAGTTCCTACCGAATGATGTCGTGGACGAGGAGGGCGCGCCGGGCCGGAGGCAGGACGGCCGCAACCTCATCCAAGAGTGGCAGCTGGACAAGATCGATCGCAACGTCACACACCAGTACGTGTGGAACCGGGACCAGCTGCGCACTGTCGACGCTGACCTGCCTGAGTACCTCCTGGGGCTGTTCGAGGGGAGCCATCTTCAGTACAACATGGAAGCCGACGCGGAAACGGAGCCGAGTCTCGCGGAGCTCACCGACGTCGCCATCCGCATGCTGAGCAGGAACGAGAGAGGCTTCTTCCTGTTCGTGGAGGGCGGGCGCATCGACCACGCGCACCACGACAACCTGGCCGAGCTGGCGCTGGACGAGACCATCGAGCTGAGCCGCGCGGTGGAGCGCGCCACGCGGCTGCTGGCGGAGGACGACTCGCTGGTGGTGGTGACGGCCGACCACGCGCACGTCATGGCCTTCAACGGCTACAGCGCGCGCGGCGCCGACGTGCTGGGCCCGTCCGACGACCGCGACGACGACGGCGTGCCCTACATGACGCTGTCCTACACCAACGGGCCCGGCCACCGCCCGCACACGGACCACAGGAGGACTGACGTCACGCAGGACGCAGATTATCGTAAGTGGTTATCAAACACATGTAGTATTCGGTGCTTGTCGAGTTGTTTCTTACACATTTTGTAGTTGCCTCGTTAGTGAACAACTACTTTGGCAGTGGATCGTGAGATCCCAAATTGGGGTCGCGGGTTTAGTGTCAAATATTGTTGCAGCGTGGAAGTTGCATGGCACATCGGGGTACACATATATGGATTCTCTATACATAATTTCAGCTTTCTAGGTCCAACAGTTTTCAGTTGGGCGTTAATCAGTCAGGATTTTTCTCACCTGTCTTTGTTTTTGCTAGCGTTCTGCTTGTAGCACATGATGAGTACTGATAAGGTACCACGAAACAGTTGACCATAATATAATATTGCAAATAAAATATCTGACTGAAGCTAGAGGACGCTATGTAAATAGACCACTCGGAGTCGATGCCGCGTCGTTGGTGGAGCATTGACCTGAGTTTTGCACGCTATACATTGCGGGTTCGAAAAATACTAAATCACATAAACTACAAGATAAGGTAAACCGTTATTGGTATTGGACTGTGTTTAGGTAGTATAATAGTAACCCTAAGTTTTTGGTAGCGTTCTGGTTACACCTTGTATTTAGGTTTTGTCGATTAGTTCAGAGTCATCATCGTCGTCAACCTGTAGACTTCCCCCGCGGGATACTCGCAAGGCTCTCGTGGGGCCGTCTATAGGTAACGGTGTGCACTGTGCAGGCGCGCCGCAGTGGCGCAGTCACGCCGACGTGCCGCTGGCGCAGGAGACGCACGGCGGCGACGACGTGGCCGTGTTCGCGCGCGGCGCGCACGCGGGCGCGTTCGGCGGCGTGCTGGAGCAGAGCCGCCTGCCGCACCTCATGGCGTACGCCGCGTGCCTGGGGCCCGGCGCGCGCGTCTGTGACCGAACCGACCAGCACTAACCGGCGCTACGATATGTCTCATTAACATTGCAATGACATCAGCCGAAATAAAAATCATTCCTCATCAGCAAAATTTAAAAAAAAATAATTATAAGTAATAATATTAATAATAAATATTTTTTCTTCCACTTGCTATGTATTTGCTCAAGAGAGGTTAGGACTTCAGAGGACTGTTATCGGGCCTTTACTGGCGGCACGCCAGCAATTTCCAAGAGGACTGTAATGGAAATTGCTGGACAGTTTCATACTGATGACGAGGTTCTTTATGTTGTCGACTATTACTGATACACGATTTTATTGATATTCTGACTTGTATTAATAAAATCGTATATATTGTATATACCGACATATATATTTTTTTATCTTTTTTTAAATTTTTTTTTAATAGTTTTAATTTTTTTAATCAGGTATTTTTTGTTTTTTTATCATTAAGTATTGTTTCTTTTTCAATTTGTTTTTTGATCTTTCTAATACATTTTCACATTACATTTTCAAACTTTTCTATTTTTTTGATTATTTTATATTTTTTTTGATTTTTTAATTTTTTCTTTTTAATTTTTTTAATTTTTTTGTGGTACTTACATAATATAATATACAATATACATTTTCATATGAATTAAACCTTTGTTTCTTCTATTATTTTTTATTGTTTCCACGCAATTGGAAGAAAAGTACTATACACTTTTCGGTCGAAATTAGCGATTAACAACCTCGTTTAGTTTAAAAGGCCTCGGCTGGCGCCTCGTCCTTTCAAAATCACTTAGAAGTCCTCGGCTTCGCTTCGGCCTTCCGATATAGATACTCGGCCAGTAGTTGCTTTATTTCTGGAATGTAATGTACTATTATTCAAGTAAACTTTCACAAGTACTTTTGATTCGTCGGATGCATCTACTACTGGTTCGGAATGCCTTCCCTACCGAGAAGAATCAGCAAGAAACTCGGCGGTTGCTCTTTTAAAATATTTGATATGACAATATTATTATGCCATGTATAAAAAGTATTTGCAGTCCTGCGCGTTGCCGGAACGAGCTGCCGGACCAATCCACGCTCTTTTATCATCTAGATAATCTTGAAATTGTGTAATATGCTACGAGTACGAGTAGGTATGTAACGAGAGTATAACAATACTTGAATTGTGTAATATTATGCTACGAGTACGAGTAGTATGTAACGAGAGTATAACAATACTTGAATTGTGTAATATGCTACGAGTACGAGTAGTATGTAACGAGAGTATAACAATACTTGAATTGTGTAATATGCTACGAGTACGAGTAGTATGTAACGAGAGTATAACAATACTTGAATTGTGTAATATGCTACGAGTACGAGTAGTATGTAACGAGAGTATAACAATACTTGAATTGAATGTTGTTTGTAGCTCATCGTTGATGTTCATGTATTATTATGATGATGAAATAAAACTGCTAATTGTCTTCAATGACGACACTGTAATATAGAACTTGTATCATTTCGCTCCGCCACGGTTTGTTTGTCGCCTTTTCCTGAACGTCCTTTCACTGATATCCTCATCTACTGCTCCGCCACGGTTTGTTTGTCGCCTTTTCCTGAACGTCCTTTCACTAATATCCTCATCTACTGCTCCGCCACGGTTTGTTTATCGCCTTTTCCTGAACGTCCTTTCACTGATATCCTCATCTACTGCTTCCAAGTCACATTACAACATACATTACAAAAGAATCGTTTCTTTTCAAAAATCAAGACTTTCTAGAATCTAGTAGTTGCCGGTGTCCAAGCCGAGCTATCATTAATCAACGTGTAAGTCGTTAAAGCGGTGCGCGGAGGGTCACGGAGGGTCGCAGAAGGTCGCGGAGGGTCTCGGAGTGCGCGCATCACTCGCGACTGCCCCGCTCGTCGCCGCGGATTGTTGTCGTGTCAACTATTTACCTGCTACCTGCTACGAGTACGAGTGAGTCAGCTTCTCTGTAAGGATGTCCACTCTAAACCTGACGGACAATACTCAGCTTGATCTGTTGGGTCTAGTAACTAGTCAGCTTCTCTGTAAGGATGTCCACTCTAAACCTGACGGACAATACTCAGCTTGATCTGTTGGGTCTAGTAACTAGTCAGCTTCTCTGTAAGGATGTCCACTCTAAACCTGACGGACAATACTCAGCTTGATCTGTTGGGTCTAGTAACGAGTCAGCTTCTCTGTAAGGATGTCCACTCTAAACCTGACGGACAATACTCAGCTTGATCTGTTGGGTCTAGTAACTAGTCAGCTTCTCTGTAAGGATGTCCACTCTAAACCTGACGGACAATACTCAGCTTGATCTGTTGGGTCTAGTAACTAGTCAGCTTCTCTGTAAGGATGTCCACTCTAAACCTGACGGACAATACTCAGCTTGATCTGTTGGGTCTAGTAACTAGTCAGCTTCTCTGTAAGGATGTCCACTCTAAACCTGACGGACAATACTCAGCTTGATCTGTTGGGTCTAGTAACTAGTCAGCTTCTCTGTAAGGATGTCCACTCTAAACCTGACGGACAATACTCAGCTTGATCTGTTGGGTCTAGTAACTAGTCAGCTTCTCTGTAAGGATGTCCACTCTAAACCTGACGGACAATACTCAGCTTGATCTGTTGGGTCTAGTAACTAGTCAGCTTCTCTGTAAGGATGTCCACTCTAAACCTGACGGACAATACTCAGCTTGATCTGTTGGGTCTAGTAACTAGTCAGCTTCTCTGTAAGGATGTCCACTCTAAACCTGACGGACAATACTCAGCTTGATCTGTTGGGTCTAGTAACTAGTCAGCTTCTCTGTAAGGATGTCCACTCTAAACCTGACGGACAATACTCAGCTTGATCTGTTGGGTCTAGTAACTAGTCAGCTTCTCTGTAAGGATGTCCACTCTAAACCTGACGGACAATACTCAGCTTGATCTGTTGGGTCTAGTAACTAGTCAGCTTCTCTGTAAGGATGTCCACTCTAAACCTGACGGACAATACTCAGCTTGATCTGTTGGGTCTAGTAACTAGTCAGCTTCTCTGTAAGGATGTCCACTCTAAACCTGACGGACAATACTCAGCTTGATCTGTTGGGTCTAGTAACTAGTCAGCTTCTCTGTAAGGATGTCCACTCTAAACCTGACGGACAATACTCAGCTTGATCTGTTGGGTCTAGTAACTAGTCAGCTTCTCTGTAAGGATGTCCACTCTAAACCTGACGGACAATACTCAGCTTGATCTGTTGGGTCTAGTAACTAGTCAGCTTCTCTGTAAGGATGTCCACTCTAAACCTGACGGACAATACTCAGCTTGATCTGTTGGGTCTAGTAACTAGTCAGCTTCTCTGTAAGGATGTCCACTCTAAACCTGACGGACAATACTCAGCTTGATCTGTTGGGTCTAGTAACTAGTCAGCTTCTCTGTAAGGATGTCCACTCTAAACCTGACGGACAATACTCAGCTTGATCTGTTGGGTCTAGTAACTAGTCAGCTTCTCTGTAAGGATGTCCACTCTAAACCTGACGGACAATACTCAGCTTGATCTGTTGGGTCTAGTAACTAGTCAGCTTCTCTGTAAGGATGTCCACTCTAAACCTGACGGACAATACTCAGCTTGATCTGTTGGGTCTAGTAACTAGTCAGCTTCTCTGTAAGGATGTCCACTCTAAACCTGACGGACAATACTCAGCTTGATCTGTTGGGTCTAGTAACTAGTCAGCTTCTCTGTAAGGATGTCCACTCTAAACCTGACGGACAATACTCAGCTTGATCTGTTGGGTCTAGTAACTAGTCAGCTTCTCTGTAAGGATGTCCACTCTAAACCTGACGGACAATACTCAGCTTGATCTGTTGGGTCTAGTAACTAGTCAGCTTCTCTGTAAGGATGTCCACTCTAAACCTGACGGACAATACTCAGCTTGATCTGTTGGGTCTAGTAACTAGTCAGCTTCTCTGTAAGGATGTCCACTCTAAACCTGACGGACAATACTGAGCTTGATCTGTTGGGTCTAGTAACTAGTCAGCTTCTCTGTAAGGATGTCCACTCTAAACCTGACGGACAATACTCAGCTTGATCTGTTGGGTCTAGTAACTAGTCAGCTTCTCTGTAAGGATGTCCACTCTAAACCTGACGGACAATACTCAGCTTGATCTGTTGGGTCTAGTAACTAGTCAGCTTCTCTGTAAGGATGTCCACTCTAAACCTGACGGACAATACTCAGCTTGATCTGTTGGGTCTAGTAACTAGTCAGCTTCTCTGTAAGGATGTCCACTCTAAACCTGACGGACAATACTCAGCTTGATCTGTTGGGTCTAGTAACTAGTCAGCTTCTCTGTAAGGATGTCCACTCTAAACCTGACGGACAATACTCAGCTTGATCTGTTGGGTCTAGTAACTAGTCAGCTTCTCTGTAAGGATGTCCACTCTAAACCTGACGGACAATACTCAGCTTGATCTGTTGGGTCTAGTAACTAGTCAGCTTCTCTGTAAGGATGTCCACTCTAAACCTGACGGACAATACTCAGCTTGATCTGTTGGGTCTAGTAACTAGTCAGCTTCTCTGTAAGGATGTCCACTCTAAACCTGACGGACAATACTCAGCTTGATCTGTTGGGTCTAGTAACTAGTCAGCTTCTCTGTAAGGATGTCCACTCTAAACCTGACGGACAATACTCAGCTTGATCTGTTGGGTCTAGTAACTAGTCAGCTTCTCTGTAAGGATGTCCACTCTAAACCTGACGGACAATACTCAGCTTGATCTGTTGGGTCTAGTAACTAGTCAGCTTCTCTGTAAGGATGTCCACTCTAAACCTGACGGACAATACTCAGCTTGATCTGTTGGGTCTAGTAACTAGTCAGCTTCTCTGTAAGGATGTCCACTCTAAACCTGACGGACAATACTCAGCTTGATCTGTTGGGTCTAGTAACTAGTCAGCTTCTCTGTAAGGATGTCCACTCTAAACCTGACGGACAATACTCAGCTTGATCTGTTGGGTCTAGTAACTAGTCAGCTTCTCTGTAAGGATGTCCACTCTAAACCTGACGGACAATACTCAGCTTGATCTGTTGGGTCTAGTAACTAGTCAGCTTCTCTGTAAGGATGTCCACTCTAAACCTGACGGACAATACTCAGCTTGATCTGTTGGGTCTAGTAACTAGTCAGCTTCTCTGTAAGGATGTCCACTCTAAACCTGACGGACAATACTCAGCTTGATCTGTTGGGTCTAGTAACTAGTCAGCTTCTCTGTAAGGATGTCCACTCTAAACCTGACGGACAATACTCAGCTTGATCTGTTGGGTCTAGTAACTAGTCAGCTTCTCTGTAAGGATGTCCACTCTAAACCTGACGGACAATACTCAGCTTGATCTGTTGGGTCTAGTAACTAGTCAGCTTCTCTGTAAGGATGTCCACTCTAAACCTGACGGACAATACTCAGCTTGATCTGTTGGGTCTAGTAACTAGTCAGCTTCTCTGTAAGGATGTCCACTCTAAACCTGACGGACAATACTCAGCTTGATCTGTTGGGTCTAGTAACTAGTCAGCTTCTCTGTAAGGATGTCCACTCTAAACCTGACGGACAATACTCAGCTTGATCTGTTGGGTCTAGTAACTAGTCAGCTTCTCTGTAAGGATGTCCACTCTAAACCTGACGGACAATACTCAGCTTGATCTGTTGGGTCTAGTAACTAGTCAGCTTCTCTGTAAGGATGTCCACTCTAAACCTGACGGACAATACTCAGCTTGATCTGTTGGGTCTAGTAACTAGTCAGCTTCTCTGTAAGGATGTCCACTCTAAACCTGACGGACAATACTCAGCTTGATCTGTTGGGTCTAGTAACTAGTCAGCTTCTCTGTAAGGATGTCCACTCTAAACCTGACGGACAATACTCAGCTTGATCTGTTGGGTCTAGTAACTAGTCAGCTTCTCTGTAAGGATGTCCACTCTAAACCTGACGGACAATACTCAGCTTGATCTGTTGGGTCTAGTAACTAGTCAGCTTCTCTGTAAGGATGTCCACTCTAAACCTGACGGACAATACTCAGCTTGATCTGTTGGGTCTAGTAACTAGTCAGCTTCTCTGTAAGGATGTCCACTCTAAACCTGACGGACAATACTCAGCTTGATCTGTTGGGTCTAGTAACTAGTCAGCTTCTCTGTAAGGATGTCCACTCTAAACCTGACGGACAATACTCAGCTTGATCTGTTGGGTCTAGTAACTAGTCAGCTTCTCTGTAAGGATGTCCACTCTAAACCTGACGGACAATACTCAGCTTGATCTGTTGGGTCTAGTAACTAGTCAGCTTCTCTGTAAGGATGTCCACTCTAAACCTGACGGACAATACTCAGCTTGATCTGTTGGGTCTAGTAACTAGTCAGCTTCTCTGTAAGGATGTCCACTCTAAACCTGACGGACAATACTCAGCTTGATCTGTTGGGTCTAGTAACTAGTCAGCTTCTCTGTAAGGATGTCCACTCTAAACCTGACGGACAATACTCAGCTTGATCTGTTGGGTCTAGTAACTAGTCAGCTTCTCTGTAAGGATGTCCACTCTAAACCTGACGGACAATACTCAGCTTGATCTGTTGGGTCTAGTAACTAGTCAGCTTCTCTGTAAGGATGTCCACTCTAAACCTGACGGACAATACTCAGCTTGATCTGTTGGGTCTAGTAACTAGTCAGCTTCTCTGTAAGGATGTCCACTCTAAACCTGACGGACAATACTCAGCTTGATCTGTTGGGTCTAGTAACTAGTCAGCTTCTCTGTAAGGATGTCCACTCTAAACCTGACGGACAATACTCAGCTTGATCTGTTGGGTCTAGTAACTAGTCAGCTTCTCTGTAAGGATGTCCACTCTAAACCTGACGGACAATACTCAGCTTGATCTGTTGGGTCTAGTAACTAGTCAGCTTCTCTGTAAGGATGTCCACTCTAAACCTGACGGACAATACTCAGCTTGATCTGTTGGGTCTAGTAACTAGTCAGCTTCTCTGTAAGGATGTCCACTCTAAACCTGACGGACAATACTCAGCTTGATCTGTTGGGTCTAGTAACTAGTCAGCTTCTCTGTAAGGATGTCCACTCTAAACCTGACGGACAATACTCAGCTTGATCTGTTGGGTCTAGTAACTAGTCAGCTTCTCTGTAAGGATGTCCACTCTAAACCTGACGGACAATACTCAGCTTGATCTGTTGGGTCTAGTAACTAGTCAGCTTCTCTGTAAGGATGTCCACTCTAAACCTGACGGACAATACTCAGCTTGATCTGTTGGGTCTAGTAACTAGTCAGCTTCTCTGTAAGGATGTCCACTCTAAACCTGACGGACAATACTCAGCTTGATCTGTTGGGTCTAGTAACTAGTCAGCTTCTCTGTAAGGATGTCCACTCTAAACCTGACGGACAATACTCAGCTTGATCTGTTGGGTCTAGTAACTAGTCAGCTTCTCTGTAAGGATGTCCACTCTAAACCTGACGGACAATACTCAGCTTGATCTGTTGGGTCTAGTAACTAGTCAGCTTCTCTGTAAGGATGTCCACTCTAAACCTGACGGACAATACTCAGCTTGATCTGTTGGGTCTAGTAACTAGTCAGCTTCTCTGTAAGGATGTCCACTCTAAACCTGACGGACAATACTCAGCTTGATCTGTTGGGTCTAGTAACTAGTCAGCTTCTCTGTAAGGATGTCCACTCTAAACCTGACGGACAATACTCAGCTTGATCTGTTGGGTCTAGTAACTAGTCAGCTTCTCTGTAAGGATGTCCACTCTAAACCTGACGGACAATACTCAGCTTGATCTGTTGGGTCTAGTAACTAGTCAGCTTCTCTGTAAGGATGTCCACTCTAAACCTGACGG
>NC_048555.1:300000-397065 GCF_902806685.2 Maniola hyperantus
TCGGCCCCGTTCCTCACTTGCGGCTCGGGGTCGGCCGCCAGCCGGGCCAGCGCGTCGAACACGAGCGGGAAGTACGTGACCGTGGCGCTGCGAGCCACCTTCAGCACGTTGAACAGCGCCTCGGTGGCGCCGTAGCGCACGCGCGCCTCGCTCTCGCCTAGGCACGCTATGATGGGGTGGATTAGTTCCCCTATGTACAAGTCACAACCCTGGAAACATCATTTTATTAATAAATAGGGTATCTATGGCCTCAAAAGAAAGTGAAGAGAATCTATCAGAAATGAGGAGATATCACTCAACAGGTTGCAAAGCTGAAGTGGCGATGGGCAGAGCACAAAATTCGAAAAGCCGGTCAACAATTGATGTTGGGGTCCCAAGGTGCTTGAATGGTGACCTTGACTCCTCACTAGGAGGACAGACAGCATCAAAAGAATCACAGGAAGCTGCTGGATTCAGGAAGGCTATGGTGTGTGCAAGTCCCTACAAGTGACCTAGGTCCAGCAGTCTATCGGTTGATAATGTTGATGACCATAGATATGAGGTATCAAACGAATAAAATAAAATATATGAAGCAGCATGTCTCACCAGATTTTTTAAATTGTTTTAAAGAATAATGGCTCTGTTTAAGTTTATTTATCTTCCCGTTTGCCCCCCCATTGAGCACAATGCTTGGACTAGAAGTAGCACACTACCCCATCATGATGATGATGATGGGACCCACCGCCAGCCCACACCAGCAAGGATCTTGTTTCAGAACCCCAACAAGAGGGACCAGATCATTACATTTTACAGTTCTCTCCTAATGGCTACAGTACGCGGCCGAAAGTAATGTACAACGACATTCAGAAGGAGATTGCAGATTTGTAGAGCACTGAGACTGACAAAACGTCATAAAGGTATGAATGACAGAGACAATGCTCTACAAAGCGGAAAGGTCATTTTAAAGCCTGAAGTACATTAGTTTCAGCCGCGTACTGTAAGTATTACACTATCCACCTTTCCCAAACCAACAGCAACAGAAGAGAGGCCCATCAGAGCTCCGTTCTTGACATTGGGGTTGGTGGAGGACATCAGCTCCTGCCCCAATACTCGGATCAGGCGCTTGATCTGGTTTGTGTTATTGGCATCGCTGAAGTCTTTCACCATTCTGCAATCATCCAACAGAATATGAGTTTGAGGACATTACTAAAAATCTCTAAATAAATAAAAATATTTTTATTCAATTAAACTTTTACAAGTATTTATGAATTGTCAGATGCATCTACCACTGGTTCGTGCCTTTCCTACCGAGAAGAACCAGCAAGAATCTCGGCGACTGCTCTTTTCAAAGATTTGATTTACAATATTATGCCATGTATAACAAAAGTATTTGCAATCCTGTGCGTTGCTGGAACGAGCTGCAGGTCTAATCCATCCACATATTGAACACCCCCCATTTAATCAGTAAAATAGGTAAGCTCACCCATGCAAAGCCGGGGGCGAGAAGGGAGGGCGGGACGGACTTTATTATGAGAAAGAAGAGTGCAACTATTCAACGCCCCTAAACAGAAACCAATAATATTAATTCTAATTTTAAGAGTTCAATTCACTATCCAAAAAGCGATGAATCAGAATCAAACGAACAATAAGTTCATACCGTACGCTATGTTAGCAATAAAATCATAACCGGAAGGGTTATGATTTTATTGCTTTGGCTTTGGTAAAAAGCTAGAGACAGTAAAACAAATCGTACTTCTCAATTTCGACACCCGCAAACTTCCTTTTATCATACAGTTTGTCACACAGCCCGCGGACACAGGCTCCACTCAACGGAGCATAGTCGCGCTCAGTCATTTTTGGTAATTAATTCTTAAAAATCTAATGAATTTTTCTATTACGGTTCGAAAATATTTTTATTTTTGGCCCAAAATAACCTAAACAACAATGACAATTGCATGACAAACAATTGACATAACAGTCAAACCTCAAACGACAGTCACATGACATTGACAAGCAATATGACGTCTGTGCTCGACATCAGTGTTTTCACAATTAGGAATTTCACCCTATTTTAGGCCAAACTAATATTAGGGATGGGTCAGGGTGTGTTAGGATTACGTACCCGAAGGGTGGCAATGGGACCCTATTACTAAGCCTCCAATGTTCATCCATCCGGCCATCCATCTGGGCGAGGCCATAACACTGTGGTACGACATCGCATCGCAAAAGCGATGCCGCATTGCAATGCGATGCATTGACGCAACGCAAGAATTTCATCGCTTACGGCATCGTACGAGAAAACTCTGACCATTGATTATCTAGTCACTAGTGAGCCATGAAATGCACTACACATATCCTACTTCTACTTATCAAGAAAAACACGCACAGCTCATAATGGCACACAGAGGGGTGTGGACACTGACTGAACGGAAATACGTCGTCGCATCGCAAGTTTGTACGGTGCCGCAACGCATCGGAAATTTGCACAGTGCATTGTTAATTGTGCAACGTCGTAGATTTTTACGACCCGACGTCGCATCGCAGTGTTGTGGTCTCAGCCTCTGTATGTCAGTAGGATGTATCTCGTGATCCATAATATATATTTCTATTAAGGCACCCGTGCAGCCTGACTGACTTCTACCACCAGTGGGTGGAAGGGGAATTCATATTTCCCCCATTTTTAAGTACCTAATTAAAACATCACTTGCTTTAACGATGAAGGAAAACATCGTGAGGAAACCTGCATGCCTTAAAGATCTCCATAATGTTCTCAAAGGTGTGTGAAGTCTGCCAATCTGCACTGCACTTGGCCATTGTGGTAGACTATGGCCAAAACCCTTCTCATTTGAGAGGAGACTTGTGCTCTGTAGTGAGCTAGTCACGGGATGATGATGATGAATTTAACCTTGAATGAGCGAAAAACAATACTTTGCTATTTCCTTCACCTACCCTCTTAACTTTTAAAAAGCGCTAGTTACCTTGCCTATTTTGTATTTATTTATCAATACGATGTATCGATATATTTTAAAATTTAATTCCAATCCCAACGCAGTGGGTGTACGGGAAGAAGCCGGTGGGTGCACGGGTAGCTCCTCTTTCTATTGCCATAGAGAAACTAGGGTATAACCAAAATCATAAGTGGAAACACTGTTTACATAAACAATCAATGAGTGCTGCCGTCGGCCGTGTTCTGTCATTTTGTTGTGTTATTGTGTTATTAATACCTCTACTAACCACTTATTTATTCAATGAACACTGATTATCTCGGCAGTATTATTTAGATAAAATTTTGGTTGTCAAACATTCGATGCCCATAAGCGCGAAGAGGGGATTTTTGTCCAGTGAGAAATTAAGACTAGTTATTCAGTGTGGACTCGGAGAACGTTCACGATGCCTGTGACACTGGTGGACAGGTTGCCATTGCCAAACCTCAAGGTTTACTCGGCGGGAAGTGTGCTACTGCTTTCGGTGGCGGTGTATTACGCTGTGAATGTGACTAGTGATCCTAGCTGGAAGGCGAATGCGACGCTGCAGCGCCAGGACGGCGCGCGCGAGGCCGAGGCAGTGAGGATGGTGCCAGCTATGGACTCCTCGAATGGCACGAGGAACCTGACCGACCACTTCACTGAAGTAGTGACGTTCATGATGCAGGAGCCGCTGTGCATGTGGGTGAGTGCAATGTTACCGTTTTTTTTTTTCAACAATAGAAATATTGCATCACAGATGAATTAATTTTGGATTCTAGTAAGTTCTGCACCTTGAATCTTTCTTAACTTCTTTCTGGGTGCTCTTTTAGATTTAATTCAGTCATTTTTTTTTTTAAATTTTCTTCTCAGTTAATTGTATGGCAGATTGAGAAATTAACTTTATAATACTTAATTACTTAATGTATCACATAAGTAAAGATCAGCTTTGCTTATAAACAATAGGTACCTACATTAATGAAAATGTATTTCTAAGTGTTGGGATATTTTGATTTTATAGGAAAAATATCAGTAAAATGAAAAACTTGGACGTCCTGTTTGAGATATATATATTTGAAGTGAGTGAATATGTCATCGAATGTAAAACAAAAAACTCTTAGAAAAAATAAGAATAAGAACATATTTAAATATAAACAATTTAGTTTACAGCCAGTTCCAACACTGAGTATATCTTAGGATATTTTTATTTTAATCATCAGCATTTTAATTACTTACTTAATATGAAAATGTAAGTGAACAAGTTTTTATTTCAAATTAAATAAAGTACTCTCTTAATATTCTAAGTGTGATTTTTTTTCTTAAATAAACATTTAATTTCCATAATCTTCAAATGAACTATATAATAAAAGATTATGATTTCACCTCCATTTGAGTAGCTTCTAACTTTGAGTAGTTATAATACTATTAATATAAATGTGTTAGTGTGTCTGTCTTTCTGTTTGCATTTGTACAACATATATATGTTAAACTGTATTTGACGATAACGAAATTTATAGTATAGAAATAACCATCCAAGGGATGAATAAATGATATTTCTCCTGGAAAATCAAAGAGTTCCCATTTTCTAAAATCCCCGCAGATGATGTTGCAGGCTTCACCTAGTATACTGTTATAGAT
This sequence comes from Maniola hyperantus, assembly GCF_902806685.2. Classification (NCBI taxonomy): domain Eukaryota; kingdom Metazoa; phylum Arthropoda; class Insecta; order Lepidoptera; family Nymphalidae; genus Maniola; species Maniola hyperantus. The sequence continues at coordinate 304,581 of NC_048555.1, forward strand.
AACTTGTTGGTTTATGTATGGAATAATTTTTCACAGCTATAAACCAATGACAAAATCAATCACTAAGGTCACTGATAAGGATCAAGACACTATTAAGTTAAGGTCTTTTAAATTAAGTGGAAGGCCGTAAAAGTAAACAAACAAATATAACATATTTTAGTCTTCACTTATGTAATTACTAGCTGATGCCCGCGACTTCGTCCGCATGGAATTAGGTTTTAAAAATCCTGTGGGAACTCTTTTCCGGATAAAAAGTAGCCTATATCATTCTCCAACTCTTTATCTATACCCATGCAAAAAAATCACGTCAATCCGTTGCACCGTTGCGACGTGATTGGAGGACAAACCAATAAACCAACAAACAAGCACACTTTCGCATTTATAATAAGGGTACTGATGGGTAGTGATCATTGTTATAGTAAGTGTGAAAAATATCACCTTCCATTAAAACGCAATTAGGCATCATTAGCATGTTTGTTTTTAATTAAGTATAATATTAGTGTAGATTTGTAGAGCAAACTGACAACTGAGTTTTTTTTTTAAAGAATATTAGCCATGTTAAATGACTAATATTCCCCTTTCCTCTCCAATTAAGCGTCAGGCTTGTGCTAGGAGTAGGTACGACAATAGTGCAACGGGCGGGGTTAGAACCGTCGACCTTTCGGTTTTTAGTCCAGTCCTATACCGATTGAGGCTCTGAAGGACAAACCAATAAACCAACAAACAAGCATCATTTTCATAGTAAGTGTGAAAAATATCAGATAAATAAGGGGGCATCCATAAATTACGTGAGATGTTTAAGGGGGGGAGGGGGTCGAGTCAAATCTCGTCTAATCTTACATTGGAGAAAAGGGGGGTTTCGGCAAATATCACACAATATTTATTCTGATTGAAACAAAAAAATTATACTATTTTGGTCCATTTAATCCAGATTGTATATGCTTAAGATATTCTATTGTTAAATTTTTATTACACTTATAACTCTCAGCAATATCGATACTAGTAAATAAAAGCATGAAGCAATTTTTTTTTCTTTTTACAATAACAATCCAAAGCGTTTACGTAAGAAACTCACATTTTGAAAAATCCCACGTGAGATTGGGGTATGGGGGAGGGGGTTGAATAAAATCTCACGACATCTCACCAGGGGGGAGGGAGGGACAGGAAATTCAAAAAAACACCTCACGTAATTTATGGACGCCCCCTAAGTGTAAAATTAGTGTAGAGCAGCTGACAACTGAGTTGTTAAATAGATGATTATGGTAATGACTAAACTTTTTTTTTTTTTTAATCTGTTATTTTGTAAGGGGCTTTTACAGATAATCTATATGCCAGCCCCATCGTTACAAACTAAATTAAAATCAAACTACATAATTAATCCTAAAACTATATCAATTTGAGAGAATCACTAACAAATTTATACACTTTCATTGCCGAAATGCTCGAAGGTTTGTTCAAAATACAGTTAAAAATACCAATATTCATAAAATTTAAATTTAGTTCACACGTTAGTGCTTCTCTCAAATTATGATTACGAACACATGCCAATAGTAAGTGCGAGACATCTTCTACCTTGCCACATACTATGACTAAACTTAAGTGAGTAATTGGTCACAGTTTTTTCTGTATAATTTAACTATAGGAACTATTCCTACTGTTTGGGTTAAAGTGTATCTCAGATCAGCTACTGATTCGCTAATTCAATGTCTAACTCTAAATGATTGCCACAGAGCTCATTTGACGTTTATTTTTAATCCATTTAAAAATAAACTGTTTCTACGAAAAAATATTTTAATATCACTTAATCAACCAGCAATGTAGAACCAACCATTGTCAAATGAGCTCGGTGGCTATCATTCAGTGTTAGACACTGAGTTAGTGAATCACCCAGCAAGTCATTACTTCATACTTTGGAACCTGAATGTTTTGATTTCAATCAACTCAGTGGTTTTTTTGAATTCTTTCATCAATTAAGTAAGTTTAGTAATCCAAAATTATTACTAGTTACAAAATACTCAAGTAACTAACTAGTAGTAACTTAAAAAACAAATAATGTTTGGCTTCGCTGCCGGGATAACAAGTAGCCTATGTGTTTGTCCAGGGTATAATCTATCTCCATTCCAAATCCGTTCAGCTGTTTTTGCGTGATTGAGTAACAAACATCCAAACATCCGCACTTTCACGATTTACTTAGTTACAGTTTCAGGCAAATTCGGCAGTAAGTAAATAGTAACGTCACTAACTGAAGGTGATTTAACAGTTTGGTGGCCACTTTGCCACTTTTTTTTTTTTTTTTTTTAATTGTTTTAAAATTATTATTTTTAATTTGCCACTTGCCAATTGCCACTTGCCCAGTGACTCGAATTACGCGATACTTTTCGCGAGTTCTCTACAAATAACGGGTTTTATATTTAGCGCGATGCGTATAAAGTTGATCGCGTACTGGACTTACGAGTTGAGACGTACAGTACGCGGCAGAAAGTAATGTACATTACTTTATACAATACGATATAGAAAGACATAGCGGGTTTGTGGAGCACATTCTCTGTCGTTGAGACCGACAAACCGTCACATAGGTATGAGTGACTTCTGTTGTAGAATCAAAATCATCAGCGCATTCGATGCTTTCAGCTCGTAGCGCTATCGCCATTCGCAGTTTTCTTTTACTACTGAAATATGCGTTCCGAGCGGCTCTAAGGGGCCTGCCTACTGAGTACTGATTCGCTACCTCAGTGTCTAACATTGAATGATAGCCACCATGCTCATTTGACATTTATTTTTAATCCATTGAAGGTTATTTATCCATTGAAGAAAAAATATTTTAATATCACTCAGTGAAGCAGCAATGTAGAGCCAATTAATGTCAAATGAGCTCGGTTGCTATCATTCAGTGTTAGACACTGAGATAGCAAATTATCCCGCTGATATAGCAAGCGCCCTGGGCGATCGAACGGGATGCTGTCAAAGCAAAATGTATGGGACTCTATGGCAGTTTGCGGTCGCCTTAATTGTGCAAATATGCGCGCTACAATACCGTTGCGCGCTGCCACCTTAGTGTGAACAGTCGAATCGAGTTTGTTTAACGACCTTACTGACCCGATGACCTCTAGACGATCATCGCCGGATAATTATATCAACAAATAGCGAAATAGCTAATGATAATCGTTATCTGACACTCGGCATTGCATCGTTTATTAATTACTACGAGTACCTGATGCCCGGGACAGATACAAGATACAAGTACGCCCTTAACTGTAATCTCATCTGGTGGTAAGTGACGATGCAGTCTAAGATGGAAGCGGGCTAACCTAGAAAAAGGGCATGGCAGAACCGATGCCCCTTTTTTTTCTACACGGAACGCTAAATCGCTTGGCGGCACGGCTTTGCCGGTAGGGTGGTAGCTAGCCACGGTCGAAGCCTCCAACCAGATCAGACCAGAAATTTAGAAATTAAAGCCCCTGCCAGGGATCGAACCCGGGACCTCCCACTAATAAGACCACAGTGCTTACCACTGCGCCAGGGAGGTCGTCAAAGGCGTTGTAGACTCGAGCTGGTCTAGATGAACAACCTACGACCGCGGCTTCGCCTGCCAGGGTTCTACAGCTTGAATGAAGCTAGAGCCATGGAAAGGATTTATTAAAGCGTCCGAGTGACTTAAAATGAATTCCAAAGGCACTAACTACATTCTCGATTATTCCAATGACTTTGTAAACAGGTCGAATATATTTTTATCTGGCCTTAGCATACTTAATTATGTGAATTTAAAAACAAATATCCTTCGATCGTTGTTAGCCCAAAATCACACTAGCGACAATTAAATTATGTACCTACACTACATGTCACATGCACATGACGAACAAGAGGTACAGTATGATCATGATCACTGTTTGCAGGGAAATCGTTCTGGACGCACAGTCTACAAATATCGAAACCACATTTAACCCACTTAGAGGTGGAGTTTCGAAAAATCCTTTCTTAGTGGATACCTACTCTTTACAAAGAACACATCCTCCACATGTCTGTAGGACCAGCGGTTTTGGCTGTGAGTTGATATATAAGTCAGTCAGTCAGTCGGTCAGGACTTTGAATTTTATATATGTACTAGCTGATGTCCGCGACTTCGTCGGCGTGGAATTAGGTTTTTAAAAATCCCGTGAGAACTCTTTGATTTTCCGGGATAAAAAGTAGCCTATGTCCTCTCCAGGTCTTTATCTATACCCATGCAAAAAGTCACGTCAATCCGTTGCACCGCTGCGACGTGATTGAAGGACAAACCAATAAACCAACAAACAAACACGCATTCGCATTTATAATAAGGGATTACAGATTTTGATACAGGGGAAGGGATTACAGATTTTGTTTACACAATCTATAGACCTGATTGATATAGTGAATCTCTCGTTGTTCTGTTTAGATTGTAGACAACTTCGTGGAACCTTTGTAATTACTACCATATTACTCTGTGGTATGGATTGTTTGGCGTGCCGCGTGCCGCGTGCAGAGAGGTTGGTCGCAAATGGGATTAGGCCGAGCACATGTGGCCGAGGTTGACAACCTTGTGGCGCCGAGGTCGAGGCGGACGATGTTGGCCAAAACGGTCGTTACACCCCGCTGTCCGACTATCAGCTGAGATATATCTCTCGATCTTTAACGTACTTAAACGTTTCCGTGCATTGCCCCTCCCCGCCGAAGTCTTCACTCCAGCCATCCAAGCTCGCTCCAGAAGCTGAGTAGACCGATCAGGTTGCCGATAGCGTTCGCGTTGTTCTGCCCGTGCACTCTAGGAGTACGTGTGTCGGTGTTTCGTCGACCTCCATGCAGGCCCTGCACAGAGGACTGTCGGTGACTCCTAATAAAGAAAAGGTGTTTGTTTAGTGAGCTATGCCCTGTTATGAGTCGCACCACCTTCCTAAATCTCCAACCATAATCATCATGATCAACCAATCGCCGGTTAACTACTGAACACGGGTCACATGGTCAACAGGGTCATATGCCAACGTAGTGGGTTGGCCAAGTGCAAATGGGCAAAAATGACAAACTATGGAGAACATGGAGAACTGAGTCATTCAGGTTTCGTTACAATGTTTTCCTTCACCGTTAAAACAAATAATATTTAAATGCTTAAAACCTACTGCTCCGAAAAGTTAGAGATGCGTGCCCGGGATCGAACTCCCGCCCCCATATAGGAGGCTGACTTCTACTTCCTTCCTTCTGGTCGTCAGTCCAGGGAGATTGGGCTCGTCACACACTGCGCTCTCTACTCTAGAGCACATCGGCCCGCCCCTTGAATAACCCCATGTTGTAATCTAGTGGGAACACCGCCGATGGGAGTTGGTTCCACAGTTTGCATGTGCGTGGAAAGAAGGATCTGGCACAGCGGACGGTCGAAGTGCACCAGACACCCAGGTGGTGAGGATGAAATTCCTTACGGCAGTGGCGCGCGGTGCGGTTGTAGAAAAATGAGGGTGGAATGAGGTCAAAAAGCTCTTCTAAGGATTTTGTCCCTCAGAGAGACACCCGACGTATTACGTAGCTCGCTAGGTACTTACCTACCTACCTACCTACTTACATGTGATAAAATAATGAATTATACCATATTAGCAAGCTCGCCTTGACGCGGCACCGCGACCGGCCGGCATCGGCAGGGGTGAGCAAGATTACTGCCACGGCCACCGCTAACTAGACATAAACGCGCCATTAACATAATATCTGTGCATATTTCCTATTTCAATGTTAAACATTAAATAGTTATTTAATATTTAACATTGAAACCTATTATAGCACAAAAATAAAAAGTACTAGAGGTGAACGTAATGCATTCTCTAACAAAATGAACGAGTCGCAAGGTTGTCTGCTTATCGCTGTTTTACCGGACGTTATATTTCGGATGTTACATATCTGGTCTTGTCCCCCTTCACATTCAAAATTCAAATAATTTATTCTAAATAGGTAATAAACTACTCTTTTTGATTGTCAGTTGTTAGTTTTGTAAGATATAGTGGTGATAATGATTACGCAAACTTAAAACTAAAGCTACGAGGGTTCCAAACGCGCCCAGGTCTGAGAAGAGCCCACAACAAACTCATTTTTATCACCGTGCAAGACATCAGGCGAGTTTCCACCCCTATGTCGTCGACATTGCTTCTACGCGCAGCACAGAGAATTCAACCTCAACAGTACGCATGTACAAGGTTTTGCATGAAAACAAAGTCGTAAGACGTTGGCGGGGGGCAGGGGAGAATGCTTTGTTGTGATTGGTGGACTCAAAAGTCACGTAATCAAGACAATGATTTTTACAAAGGATTGTCAAAGGACAAGACAAGGAATTCAAGGCAAGAGTATCTGATTATTATTTATTAATTATTATTACTTAAGCTTCAATATCTTTTTTATATTTAAATTTCAAAGTCCTGACTGACTGACTGACTTATATAACAACGCACAGCCTAAACCGCTGGTCCTAGAGAGATGAAATTTGAAAAAAAGAAGGGTGTGTTCCTTGTAAAGAGTAGCTATCCACTAAGAAAGAATTTTTCGAAATTCCATTCCCCTAAGTGGGTTAAATAGGAGTGAAAGTTTGTATGACCGTAATTTTTAAGTTATTTGTGTGAAAATTGGTGTTTGGGGTTTCGATCACAAATGAAGAAATAAGTGTTCCCTTCACCTAAGTGTAACCCTCACCTTGATTTTCTAAGTGCCACCCGAGCGAAGCCGGGGAGGGTCAGCTAGTTCACTATATAATATAATTAATTTACAGTATTTTTTTTATTTTGGCTTTCAATCGACCGCGGATATTTAGGGCAGGGCCGCACACAACAGTAACTAAGTAAATCCAACGCGACGACGACGCGGTGTCGAACGAGTCCAAAAAGACTGTTATTCTTGTGGTTACATCACAAAAAAAAAAATTTAAATGTGTCGATGAATTTTCAACAATATTTTCAACTTTCAAAGTAAGATTACTTATACCAAGTGGGGTATCACATGAAAAGGCTGTACTGTACCTATGAATTGTAAAACAGATTTTTATGTATTTTTTCGCGTAATAGTTTTTGATTTATCGTTCGAAATGTTGAAAAAATACGACTGTAGAGTACGGAACCCTCGGTGCGCGAGTCTGACTTGCACTTGGGCGGTTTTTATGATACACCTACACTTCTCTGCGTGACGGTATAGTTAGATACCACGTAATTACCATAAACCTATCGTTGGCGAAAGTTGTTGTTTTTTTCTCAACGAAAGTGGTTGCAACATTCCATAGATATGGCAACATTGTAACTAATGGCGTTTAGATCACTTTCACATCACGATCTGCAAGCTTTTTGTCATTTGATAAATACACGTGTTGAAATACCAACTCAATTCAATTCAATTCAACTATCTTATGCTCGCGACTTCATCCGCGTGAACTACACAAATTCCAAACCCCTATTTCACGCCCTTAGGAGTTGAATTTTCAAAAATCCTTTCTTAGCGGATGCCTACGTCATAATAGCTATCTGCATGCCAAATTTTAGCCCAATACGTCCAGTAGTTTGAGCTGTGCGTTGATAGATCAGTCAGTCAGTCAGTTACCTTTTTCTTTTATATATTTAGATTTAGGTATAAAATATAAATACATAATAATACATTGGTATTGGTCTAGTGATCACGCGCCAAGTTGGCATGCAAATACATAGTCTTAAAAATAAAACAAAATTAAAAAAAAATCCGGCCAAGTGCGAGTCAGACTCGCGCGCCGTACCGTCGTATTTTTTCGACATTTTGCACGATACATCAAAAACTATGATGCATAAAAACGTGTAAAAATATGTTTTAGAATCACTTTCATATGATAGGGACTTGGTATAGTTATCTTACTTAAAAATTGAAAATACTAAATATTAATTCATGAACACATTTTTTTAGTGCTGTAATTATAAATTCACGGTTTTCAAATTTCCCCCCATGTGTCTGCTATATGATCTACATACATGTCAAATTTCATGATTCTAAGTTAACGGGAAGTACCCTGTAGGTTTCTTGACAGACAGACAACGAAGTGATCGTATAAGGGTCCCTTTTTGCTTTTGAGGTACGGGACCCTAATAATAAAGTGGGATTTTCAGTTTGATTAAATGTATGAAGTGATTAATTAAAATAATTAAATACTCAGTTCTATAAAATATTATAAAGTAGATTTAATCTTCCAACGTCTTTGCAAGTCTTCAAGTCAGACTTTTTTTACGTCAAAGAGTAGGTAACAGATTAACATACCTATTATAAAGTTATATTAAGTAACTGGAAAAGGTGACTGACTGGCTGATCTACCAACGCACAGCTCAAACTTATAAACGGATCTGGCTGAAATTTGGCAGATAGCTATTATGACGTAGACATTCGCTTAGAAAGAATTTTTAAAAATTCAAACCCTGAGGGGGTGTAATAGGGGTTTGAAATTTGTGTAGTCCACACGGACAAAGTCGCGAGCATAAGCTAGTTTTGTTAATATAATATGTGTTTTCCATGCATGCAGATATCAAATATCATTTATTCGTAATATTCTGCAAGGTATAGGTATTCTTATCTTATACATTAGATAAAATTATTATTTCTACGTCTGTTTGTATCACGTGAAATATGATTGTGTTGATGGATTTAGATAAAACAACGCGACGACGACCAACTGCGAAGCGAAAATCTATTGATAAAATGTATAATCTTACTGATCTCAATCCTAACATCCTGATCATGTTATAAACTAGCTAATGCCCGTGACTGTTCGCGTGGATTTAGGTTTTTAAAATTCCCGTAGGAATTCTTTGATTTTCCGGGATTAAAGTTGCTTATACAGGGTGTAACCAGAACGCTAGCAAAAACTTAGCGTTATTGTTATACTATCTATATACAATCCAATACCAATAACTATTTTCCTCATTTTGTAGTTTTAGTGATTTAGTATTATTCAAACCTATAATGTATAACGTTCACAACTCAAGTCAATGCCCTGCCTACGACGCGGCGACCTACTTACGCAATGTTCGTTAATCTCAAGCGTCATACATATGTTTTATTTGCAATATATCGTAAACTTTTACAAAATTCAAGTTTTTTATTTTATTTATTTTTCACGTTTTTTTTGTGGTATCATATCAGAAATCATCAGCAGTATCACCTGTCTTCGTTTTGCCAGCGCTCTGGCTACACCCTGTAGTACGTTACGCACGTACAGGGTGTAACCAGAACAGGGTACAGGAATACGTACCTACTTATCTACATTCACTCTAGCAAGTATTAGGTACTTGTGTAGGTAATATATTACCGCAACTTCGTCCGCTTAGTTTTCACAATCCCCTGTGAAGTGTTCGATTTTCCGGGATCAAATGTGCCCTATATTCGTCACCGGGATGCAATCTAGTTGTCTCTGTATCCGTCATAATCAGTACGGTAGAAAATAATGTACAGTACGCGTCCGAAAGTAATGTACATCGGCCTTTAGAATGACATTTCGGCTTTGTAGAGCATTGTCTCTGTCACTTATACCTATATGACGTTTTGTCGGTCTCAATGACAGGGACAACGCTCTACAAATCTGCTATCTCCTTCTAAATGTCGATCTACATTAGTACTTTCGGCCGCGTAGGACTGTAAATCGGACTTTTAGATTTAGTTTCGTAATATGGGCCGTAAAAAGCTAACAGACAGACACCCTTTCGCATTTATAATATTATAAGTATGGATACTATGCATTTCTCATTGTTTAAATATCTTTCTTATGCTGTAAATTAACTCAAATTAAAACATAGAATGTGAATAATAATTAATTATTTTAATATCATAATGATTGTGTATTCTATGACTGTTTTTTTGTCTCCACTGTAAAGTAGGTAGTTAACTGATTAAAGTTTATTGTGCTCATTGTTTCATCACACGTTTCCCCGACATATTGTTGTTTCGCATTTTGTGTCTATCAAGAAGTTTCTGTCTGGAGATTACGCGGTATTTACCCAATTACCTACATATAAACGCGGTATTTAACCTATTACATATCATTTATTATAATAAAATAATTCCTAGTTGTGGTCTTCCAACGCTGCGCTTTCCGGTGCGAGGTCGCCATTCCTGCACCTTGGGACTCCGACGTCTATCTGTTTTTCGAACTATGGGCCTTGCCTGGTGCCACTTCAGCTTCCCCACCCGTTGAGCTATGTCGGTTACTCTGGTGCAACTAGAGTGGACGGACGGCATCAGGCGAGTCGCAGGGAGTGGAAGTCCATATTCGTTGTTGATGATGATGAAAATAATTCAGGCACCTCACAAGTGTACACACATCTTTTACGAGCAAAATAAGTTTTAATTTGTTTACAAAAGCTTTTTGGCTTTAAGCTCTTTTTATTGCAAGCAATTATTTTATTGCAGTGTGTAAGTGAACGTATGAATTTAAAAATACTTTATTTTGTCATTGATAATTTCATAAAACATAATGTGGTTTTAACGGGATGGTGGATGAGGAAGGCGGAGGATCGTGTGTGGTGGCGCGCTCTTGAGACGGCCTATGTCCAGCAGTGGACGCAAACAGGCTGATTGATTGATTGATAATGTGGTTATTTTTAGGGTTCCGTACCTCAAAAGTAAAAAAGGAACCCTTATAGGATCGTGGAATAGATACGACTGTAGTACGGAACCCTCGGTGGGCGAGTTTGACTCGCACTTGGCCGGTTTTTTATCTCTACCAATTACGATCACCATTATCGACGCGGTCTCGTTCCTAATCGAGACTAGCTTTTTGTGTTTAGGTCGCCATTTTGATTGAGTTCCTGCAATAGAAATTGCCCTAATCTTAAAAATCATATAAAAGGAAAAGGTGACTGACTGACTGATCTATCAACGCACAGCTCAAACTACTGGACGGATCGGGCTGAAATTTGGCATGCAGATAGCTATTACGACGTAGGCATCCGCTAAGAAAGGATTTTTGAAAATTCAACCCCTAAGGGGGTGAAATAGCTGTTTGAAATGTATGTAGTCCACGCGGACAAAGTCGCGAGCATAAGCTAGTCAAGTTAATATTGCAATTAGGTTATTATAAAAGGTAAAACTCTCGATAAGCCTCTGCGCGTTGTGACTAATATTTAATTTCACTTCTGGTATGTTTATAATTTGTTGTTATAACGGCAATAGAATAGAATTTATAGATAGTTCAATCCACGATGGCGCGCCCCACTCGTTGTCCCAATCGTTTTACAGTGCAAGTGTGTTTTGTACTGTTAGAGCAAGTTTTATCATAATGCACCGATCAGCAACATGAGCACACACACACACACACTGATGAAGATAAATTGGGTAAAAATTACTCCTCGCATCCCGCAGTTTCCAGCACGCAAAATAGTGGGGCGCGTCTTTGTGGATTGAACTATTGTAGCCCGCTGATTGACGGATGGACGGACGGACGGACTGCGGAGGCTTAGTAACAGGGTTACGTTGGCACCTTTCGGGTACGGGTACGGAACCCTGAAAAGGCAATTAGATGTAACAAACAAAGTAATAATAGCAATATAAGCGCTTACGTCATATATTTACGAGATTCGTTTGGGGAACACACTGGCATCTGTACAATTAGGACAATATGGTACCTACTGATTCTGAGCACACCTAAATTTTGGAGTATTCGTATCTTCTTCTTACTAATGTAATATGAAAAGGATAGACACAGTTTGTCAGTTTAAAATTTAATTTTGAGCTGTCAAACCTCGTGACTTTAGCTGCCAGTCGCTAGCCTGTTGTTTAAGTTTGTAGCGTGCACTAACATTAATAGAGTCTTTAAATGTACAATTCATGTGCCGTCCTTTTTTAACAATCCTGTATAATTAATAATTGTTTTTTCAATTGAAGTAAAAATACCCTCGAATTGTACTAAAAGAATGTATTTGTCATTCATTGTGTTATCATTAATGATAAGAGGTCATTGTTATGATTTAGATTCTAGGTATTTTAAATTTTTATATATTGTCAATAACATAATTATCTATTACTTAGTATCAGTAACATGATTATTTGTCAATTTATCGTCACCATCAGTTGGCAAACAATTACTCACAAGGAAACTAATAGTCTGCCAAAATATACGTATGAATCAAGAAGCAGATCAAACCAGGTTGGAGTTTAAAGTCTCGACGTAAAGCAAAGAAAGTCAAGTAGTCAATCCCTTAATCAATCCAGTTATCTGAATTAAGATGACGCCTGCGACTTCTTCCGCGTGAATTTGGGCGTTTAAAAATTCCGTGGGAACTCTTTGATTTTCGCCGCCTAGACTATTGCCGCGATTCCGTCGCCCGCCTTACACTTTAGAGTAAAGTTGAACCGCAGCCGGCACTAGAAGCCGTTCCCAATGAGCCAGATGTGCGAAAATGATAGGTCGCTACGCGCAAGGTCGCGGCACAAGCGGAAGTGTCGCGTGTCGCGTGTCGCGTGTCGCGTGTGGCTGTGACGTGCGCGCACAGCCCACACGCGGTAGTGGTATTATGTAACATCAACAGTGTCAGTTCAACGGACTGTGGGCAGTGGGCCTACCGCCTACCGCCTACCGCCAGAGGTTTGACTCCGGAGGTTGAAGTCGCGGGCACCAGTGCCCGTAGTACAAGATTTTACGTCTCACCAAACGAAACCAAATTCGAGAGTCAAAATACTTCCGCGTTACAGTAAACTGGATCTTAAGTGCCTTGTTTTAAAGCTCAAGTTTGTCTACACTTCTATAGCCAGCGCTCCAAGCGGAAACATTGCGAAATTAAAATCAGTGGCATCGAATATTTGACTTCAATTCAAGGCTGTTTAGGTCCATTTTACTGTAACGCGGAAGTATTTCGACTCTCGAATTTGGTTTCGTTTGGTGAGATGTAAAATCTTGTACTACGGGTACAGCTACTGTAGTATCAGATTTACAACTAGGTAAGTAGTTAGTGGATAAATTAATCAAGCTATTTCAGTTATTGCATCAGTTTTGGGTGACGTGGTTTTTATCTAGTTCCTGCAGAGGCATTAGGCAGGTACTCCGACTATTTGCTCATTCAATACTCAACACTCGAGATAGGACACGTAACTTCCTTTAAATATTTTATTTCCTTGAATTTCTTCGTTAACTTTGATAATACCTTTCGTAAAGGCTAATTTGATGAAAATAGGGAAAAATATACAACTTACAGTCTTTTTTTCTTTAAGAATATTAGCCAAGTTTATCATGCTGACTAACATTCCGCTTTCCCCTCCAATTAAGCGTAAAGCTTGTGCTAGGAGTAGGTACGACAAGAGTGCAACGGGTGGGGTTTGAAACGGCGACCTTTCGGTTTTCAGTCCACTTCTTTAACCGTTGAGCTATCGAGGCTCTAATTGTTTAATAGATAGATGTTTTAGATCATTGTTTAATAGATAGATGTTTTTTCTTCCACTATATGTAATGGAACGTAAAATATACATTTTCTATAGACTATAGTTTTTAGAAACCTGTCAAATACCCTATTGTCCTGATAAGTAACGGAGAGGATCTCAGAAGTACTCTTGTTACGACGAGTCACGTCTGCATTCCAAACTGGTGGTAGAGTGTTGCACTTGACTCAAGCGTGTTAGCATCTTACACCTATAGAATAGAATAGAATAGAATAGATTTTTATTCAAATAAACTTTTACAAGCGCTTTTGAATCGTCAACTAGTTTAATTTACCACTGGTTTGGAATGCCGTTCCTACCGAGAAGAAACGCGGCGGTTGCTCTTTTCAAGAGATCAATTTACATTATTATTATACCTACTATCACAATTTTATCACATCCAGACTCTAAACTAATCATAATCGCTTACAGCTCGATAAAGGTTAATAGTAATTAGCAATAAATATTTATAACCAAGAATTTGGTAATAACATAGTAATAAACTTCTAATAAATACTTAATGTAGCCATTCTAACAAAATCTAGAATTAAAATATTACGTTTGTAAATCAGATTTCTGTCTAAAATATTTTTGAGCTGTGGCAATAATTGTAACTTGGTGTAATGCATAAGTAGGTATTCCTCTAAGGTATAATGTAACTAAATAATTAGCGTCGAATAAACTATGCCCGGAATTTAATTAGGAGAAGTCCTAAAAGAAGTAATTCGCCAAAAAACTAAATCTCGCATAGTTCTCAAGGCGAGCACGTAGAAATTGCAGTGGGCTGGTCTCCTATGGCACAGCACTGATGGACGATGGAGTGACGCACCTGCAATACCCTGAAGTCTCTGCAAATCAGTACCCTTATTATAAATGAGAAAGTGTGTTTGTTTGTTGGTTAGTCCTTCAATCACGTCGCAACGGTGCAACGGATCGGCGTGATTTTTTGCATGGGTATAGTTAGAGAACGACGAATGGTCCAGGCAAAGGGCAAACGAGGCCTGACCGGACAGCCCCTTTCCTGAAGATTTGCGTATTGCAGTACCGGGGAAGGACGGCCAGCGAAGGGAGGAGGTTTTAGTCCGTAGGTCGCTGAGGAAGCCTCAGCGAAGTCGGGCATGCCAATTGGTATCCATGAGGATTTCCTCCTACCCAATTTAAAAAAAAAAAAAAAAAAGTTAGAGACCTGTGGCCCTACCGCGGTTGTTTGACAGCTACAATGTCACGATCGCAATCATCTCTGATTGGTTAATGCTCGCTCACTATTGGCCACAATGCATTGTTGCAACAAGAATCGCACAAATTCAGTCAATCAGAACAATTGAGATTGTAATAATGATTGATGCAGGTTTTAGACAATCGCCCTACTGGAGAGTGACATAGGTTACTTTTTATTTCGGGAAATCAATGAGTTCCCACGGGATTTTTAATAACCTAAATCCACGCGTACGAAGTCGCGGGCATCAGCTAGTGGAGTATAAGGCAATCCCGGCTAAGACAAGCGATAAAAAATGGCTCGCATCGATAGGATGCGAAAGGCCTAAGATAGGAAACCATGCCGCAACCTAAATGAGTCTTTACTGCTATATGTCCGTAAAAAAAGGAATCAAATTGGCGTGAATGCTGATTGATAAAAAACATCCATCAGGGAATCAGACGGTGGTATTGTTATGTCACATATATCTAAATATATAAAATGAGAAGGTGACTGACTGACTGACTGACTGACTGGCTGACTGACTGACTGATCTATCAACGCACAGCTCAAACTACTGGACGGATCGGGCTGAAATTTGGCATGCAGATAGCTCTTCTAAATATATAAAATGAGAAGGTCACTGACTGACTGACTGACTGACTGACTGATCTATCAACGCACAGCTCAAACTACTGGACGGATCGGGCTGAAATTTGGCATGCAGATAGCTATTATGACGTAGGCATCCGCTAAGAAAGGATTTTTGAAAATTCAACCCCTAAGGGGGTGAAATAGGGGTTTGAAATTTGTGTAGTCCACGCGGACGAAGTCGCGAGCATAAGCTAGTTACATATATACAACTTATACTGAATTATAGCAAATGAAGCTTTTGGTTCATTGTATATCATGGATTTCCGCAAAGTAACGCCTGCTTCCATACAACATACAAAATACACTCACTAATTACGCAATAGCTTCAAGCAGACTGTGGGCATACACCATCTTCTTCTTCCTTACCTTATCCCACGCTACGTGGGGTCGGCACAACATGTCTTCTTCTTCCACTCATTCCTGTCATTCGTTAACGTATTATCCACCTCTTTTTCACGCATATCCTCTTTCACGCAATCCATCCACCTTTTCTTTGGTCGTCCTCTCCTCTTTTTTCCTTCCACATGCATACTTAACATGCATTACGGTAATCTCAAGTTACGCTTTTATTTTACCATCCGATAAAATAAAAGCGTAACTTGAGATTACCGTATCATGTGGTAAGATTAGATAAACTTTTACCTTACGTAACTCTTCGACGGCGACGTGTATAACTTTCGCCCGATATGAGCGAATTCGCTTTGAGTCCTCTGCCAAGTTGGCCGCGCTCCATCAAATGATTTGCTCCACGACATCTAAATAAGAAAAGTTTTTCAAGTTTGCTTGCACTTTCGCATGAGTTACTAGTGCTGGGACGCGAAAGGGACTTACTTCTTTCTATATCTTGAACTGTTTTACAATTCGGAAATGGAAAATCTATGAAAAGTCAACCACAAAGTATAATACGGTCTTGGACTGTAGTCATAAAATGATGTGATTTGTTTGTATAGTGGTAGTTGATGGAGCTAGAATTCATTATTATTTATTTATACCATGAACGTCACGCTCTACGGAAGGTGAATAATGACGTCACAATCCATAAATGACAATTTTTTATTCAATTTTTCAACATAAAAATACAGTAATTTCTGTGGGAAAATATTTTTATGTAAAAAAATTGAAAAATATTTGTCGTTTACGTCTTGTGACGTCATTAACTCCGTTTTCCGTACAGCGTGACGTTAATAATTAATTCTTTTAAAAATGAATAAAAATAATTTTTTAAATTATTCTATATTCTAGCCCCATAAACTGTCGCTGTACAAAAAATCACGTCATTTTATTATTACAATCCAAGACCATCTCAAGCTCAACCGATAGAGCTCGGTATCTAGGTCTCTTGTAGTTACTTCCACACGCTAGATCTTGTGCCGCTTGAATGTAACGACTCTTGCGAGTCGTTAGATGTCATCTGTCCACCTGTGACCTAGTGCATGTAATATAACTTGTACCGACCTAGTACTTGTATTATAGGTTACAGTTCATTTTAATTCATTCACTATGAGGTCCGGCGTTAGAATTATTGAAATCTGTCTTATATTATTTCTTCTGTTGAGGCAATCTCTGTGAATACTTCATTTTCCTTAAGGAAATCTGCATGTTTTGGAGGAAAAATATTGAGATTTCGTGAGAATGCAGTCCTTGTTCAGCTTTGAACATTATTATGACCTCAAAATTCTCAGAATTTCAGCTTTGCTAAAATGACGCAGGTCTGGGGCTCAGGGATCTTACTCTATTATACTTAAAGTTATAAGATTTCGTTAAAATGCGAATGGACTAAGAGCCAGCGCGTGCCAGACCTTCGTTGTTTTATAAAAGCTGAAAGTTTCTCTGCGTATTACCCTGGTGTAGGTACACGTTTAGCTCGATCGGTGAGCACTTGACCTTATATCGGCTGGCGAGTGGCGCGTGGAAAGCTCTGGCGGACGGACGGACGCCTACACGGATGTGTATCCTCCGAGAACAACGGACAACTTACTAAAGCAACGTTATCGGTTGCGTAACGACTAAAACTTTCACTCTCAAATCCGCTATATTTTGTTTTTGTACCAAGCATTTCATAAATTTTTGTCGTGACAAGACGTGCTCTGTTTTTCCGCGGCATTTAAATTACGGCGGTTATTTAAATTACTTATGTTAGAACAGGGAGGATAAAGCCTATATTAAAGCTAATAAATGTAATATGTTAGATAAAAATGCGTTATTAAACATTTGTTATTCAGCATTGGTCTCGAGAAGTCCGCCGCCAAGTTGGCTTCGCTCCACCGACCGGGCGAGCGGTGCCGCGGCCGGTGACGCGACCGGTGACGCGACCAGAGCAAAGTGTCCCTGACATTGGCCTTCCGCTACGTAGCTCTTACGTGTCCCATGAGCGACGACTTCCGATCTAAGACATACTCTACCCTAGACGTACAAAATGTGTTCTGTCACTTCGTCCGCGTGGACTACACAAATTCCAAAACCTCATTTTACCTCCTTATGGGTTCAATTTTGAAAAATTCTTTCTTAGCGGATGCCTACGACATAATAGCATTTGAGCTGTGTGTTGATAGATGAGTCAGTCAGTTCAGCTCGTTGGCTGTCATTCAGCGTTGGACACTGAGTTAGCGAATCACCCCGGGTGCCATTGGTGCGTGAACTCGCGAGTCCAGGTCCTGGTGCACTGGAGGCTCCTCGCTCAGGGCCCACTATACATTGTAACGTATGTCGTGCAAACAAGTGGCAGTCGTAGTCCGTAAACAAATGAAGGCCTTTGTTACCGCCAGGCGCAAGGCCACCCACATTCTATGGCATTTCATTTCATACAAGAAAATATTAATGACATTTTAAACACTTGCAATCTGTATATTATATAAAACTAGCTTATGCTCGCGACTTCGTCCGCGTGGACTACACAAATTTCAGAATTTTCAAAAACCCTTTCTTAGCGGATGCCTACGTCATAATAGCTATCTGCATGCAAAATTTCAGCCTGATGCGTCCAGTAGTTTGAGCTGTGCGTTGATAAATCAGTCTGTCAGTCAGTCAGTCACCTTTTCCTTTTATATATTCAGATAGATTCAAAGTGGCCTGACTGACTGACTGACTTATATATATCAACGCCCAGCCTAAACCGCTGGTCCTAGAGACATGAGATTTGGAGAGTGTGTACTTTGTCAAGAGCAGGTATCCACTAAGAAACATTTTTTTCGAAATTCCTAAGTGGGTCAAATGGGAGTTTGAAGTTTATGTAGTCCACGCGGACGAAGTCGCGAACATAAGCTAGTCGTCATACAATTCAATGCAATAATCTTGGAATAATAATTAAATCCGTCTCAAGCGCTACGCCAATTAGGTATAGGCCGCGAAAGGTTGAGATGGCAATCGGAGTATGAGGCGGGGAGACGCCGCGCTAACCCGCACGTCGCCCGCGCTCGCCCGCACCGCGTTAGCGCGGAGGCTGTGCGGGTGTGCGGGGCGTTCCCTCCCCGATTGCCACCTCGACCTGCCGCGTACTAGGTAAAGATACCTGCTACTGCAAATGATGTAGTTTTAATAAGTGTGCTGTATCCAATTACCATCTATAATGGGTACTTAGCTAACAATGATGATTACTTTGTTGACAATAACAGAACGACATTCTGAACAGTTCTGAAGTTTATTATGAGAGGTGCTTCAATATGTTTTTATTAATTTGCTTACAATCTTGAATTGAGTCCTAATTTTTTGCTTTTTAGGGTTCCGTACCTCAAAAGTAAAAACGGAACTCTTATAGGATCACTTTGTTGTCTGCCTGTCTGTCTGTCTGTAGGTCTGTCAAGAAACCTACAGGGTACTTCCCGTTGACTTAAAATCATGAAATTTGGCAGGTAGGTCTTATAGCAGACATAAGGCGGAAAATCTGAAAACCGTTTGTGGGCACATTACACAAAAAAAATTAAAATGTGTTCATGAACAAATATATTAGTATTTTCAATTTTCAAAGTAAGATAACTATACCAAGTGGGATAGCATAATATTATGAAAGGGCTTTATATCCCAAATCACCCAAATGCTGCAATTTGGCGACTAAGTGTGGTCCATGTCAATTAAACTATATTTATTTCAATACAAATAACTGGCCACCCGCGCCCTCGTGTTGTGGTAGTTGGTACGTGTGAACTCTCCCTTACATGGGCGTAACCAACAACAAAATCGAGGGAAAAACTACACGGACGTCATCGATGTCAACAGCCTAGCGTTACATATGGTAGGGGAGCCCAAGAGGGGATTTTGGGATTTACTCGAGCGCGTCAGATTAAGACAAGGCAAGTTAATTAGATGCAGAAAAGTGTGCATTTCATTGATCTGACAATTTGAGCGTGACATAAGGAAATGGGAGAGTCACGAAGTTTCGACTTTTGGTTGCGTCCAAATCGTCTAGTTTTTTTAGATAATTATTTTTGGGTAATTTCTTTTTTAAATTTATACACTCGCGCTTGGCTGCAATTAGACCTGGTGGGAAGTGATAATGCAGCCTAAGATGGAGTGCCCCCTTCTACACCTTCGTATGACCACCCCCACCATGCAAACCAGCAGATAAATATTTATGCGATAAAAAAACACGTGGGGCGCATTATATACTATTAATAACTAAAG
Organism: Maniola hyperantus; assembly: GCF_902806685.2. Lineage (NCBI taxonomy): Eukaryota > Metazoa > Arthropoda > Insecta > Lepidoptera > Nymphalidae > Maniola > Maniola hyperantus. The sequence goes on from NC_048555.1 coordinate 324,445, forward strand.
CGCTTGAGTATTTCTTTGAGATTTTTTTTACATTTTTGAAAACCTGTACGCGCTCTCCCCACCAGTGAAAGGCAACCTTTTTTTTAGCACCTAATCTTCACAATCCCATATGTCCCCACGACGCTCGACTAAATCCCTATTTAGCCTCTTGGGCTCCCCTACTTATAATGAGTATATTATGTTATCAATTTAACATTGTTTACTATCGGCTACATATTTGCGGTTGCGCGTATTCCCAACTGTACTGTTTGTTTACAAACAACGTAGTGGTGACCGCGCGCGTGTCTGCTGCCAAGTTTTATGTACCTACTGTACCCGTAGTACAAGATTTTACGTCTCACCAAACGAAACCAAATTCGAGAGTCGAAATACTTCCGCGTTACAGTAAAATGAACCTAAACAGCCTTGAATTGAAGTCAAATATTCAATGCCACTGATTTTAATTTCGCAATGTTTCCGCTTGGAGCGCTGGCTGTAGAAGTGTAGACAAACTTGAGCTTTAAAACAAGTCGTTTAAGATCCAGTTTACTGTAACGCGGAAGTATTTCGACTCTCGAATTTGGTTTGGTTTGGTGAGACGTAAAATCTTGTACTACGGGTACAGACCGCGCGCGTGTCTGTTGCCAAGTTTTATGTACCTACTGATGATCGTACGAGATTAGTGCGGTTATACTTATAAATAAACTGTGAAATACTCTCATTTGTTTGTTATTGAGTAGATGTAGATAAGATGTTCCGGATAAAATCTAGCCATATCCATCTCTGGGATGCAAGCTAACTCTGTACTAAAGAGACGATGCCCGTAACTTCTTCAGCGTGGATTTGGTTTAAAAAAACGGCCAACTGCGAGTCAGACTCGCGCAACGAGGGTTCCGTACTACAGTCGTATTTTCGACATTTTGCACAATAATTCAAAAACTATTATGCCTATAAATAAATAAAAATCTGTTTTAGAATGTACAAATAAAGCCCTTTCATAATAATATGATACCCCACATGTTATAGTATTCTTAGTTTGAAAGTTGAAAATACTTCCTAATTATTTGTTTATGAAACACATATTTTTTTTGCGAAGTAACCACGGTTTTCGGATTTTCCCCTTTACGTGTGCTATAACTGTAAATAGAAAAGATTTTCAGGAATTACACCTGAGAGAAGTATTGTCTTTCTACACAAGGCTTGTAAAATGATCATGACTTACCTACAATGAAAGAATCATTTCTTATCAGTTAAACAAAGGTTGTTTTTAAATCATATTCACCCGTGAAGGCCATTCACCAATTGGAAGGTTATCTAAGTGCTTGTTTATCGCCTACTTAGTACTAATTCCTAGTTGTTTTGTTTTGTTCAGACTTCAGACCTTATCGTAAAGTCGACTCTAAAAAAGATAAAAACAGTTTCAGTTGTACTTCCTCGATTGTGATACTGCTTTTGACTTCCACTATTTCGTCTGGTGGAAGGCTTCGGCCGTCGTTAGTTACCACCCTACCGGCAAAGCCGTACCGCCAAGCGCTTTTGCGTCCCGGTACGATTCCGTGTAGAAAACAAAGGGGCATGGGCTTAATAAAAACTGCCATACCCCTACCAGGTTAGCCCGTTTCCATCCTAGACTGCATCATCATTCATCACTTACCACCAGGTGAGATTGCAGTAATAGGCTTCAGCTTACTAATGCGTATGAATAATAAACAAAAAACTATAAATATACATAGATATGCTATTGACATCAAAGCCGACCATAAATAGGTAGCTCTGTAGTTTTTCAGTTTTTAGTTTTTATACTTTTTAGGATGACTTAATATACTTTTACATAGGCTACGTTTTATCGGAAATTCGAAGAGTTCCCACGGGATTTTTAAAAACCTAAAGCAGAAAAGCATCAGCTTGAAAACCTAAAGCAGAAAAGCATCAGCTTGAAAACCTAAAGCAGAAAAGCATCAGCTTGCAAACCTAAAGCAGAAAAGCATCAGCTTGAAAACCTAAAGCAGAAAAGCATCAGCTTGAAAACCTAAAGCAGAAAAGCATCAGCTTGAAAACCTAAAGCAGAAAAGCATCAGCTTGAAAACCTAAAGCAGAAAAGCATCAGCTTGAAAACCTAAAGCAGAAAAGCATCAGCTTGAAAACCTAAAGCAGAAAAGCATCAGCTTGAAAACCTAAAGCAGAAAAGCATCAGCTTGAAAACCTAAAGCAGAAAAGCATCAGCTTGAAAACCTAAAGCAGAAAAGCATCAGCTTGAAAACCTAAAGCAGAAAAGCATCAGCTTGAAAACCTAAAGCAGAAAAGCATCAGCTTGAAAACCTAAAGCAGAAAAGCATCAGCTTGAAAACCTAAAGCAGAAAAGCATCAGCTTGAAAACCTAAAGCAGAAAAGCATCAGCTTGAAAACCTAAAGCAGAAAAGCATCAGCTTGAAAACCTAAAGCAGAAAAGCATCAGCTTGAAAAGTATAACTTTTTAGGATGACTTAATATACTTTTAATTAAAATTTCCTTTTTTTATTCATTATAATACTTACTTTTGAACACAGGCATAATTTACAAAATGTCAATTCAAAAGTGGCACTTTCTCACTTCCCGGATCTTCCTTTCTTCCGGAAAGACATCCTGAATCAGTGGTAGATTAATTTGGCGATTCAAAAGCACTTACAAAAGTTTATTTTAATGAAAAATCCTTTTATTAAAATAAACGTTATTAATTAACAAATATTTTATTGATAATGTTGAAAAATCTTTTTATTCTATGTACGTTGTTGTCAAGCACACACTTGTTAACTATTGGGCACAACACGTGTATTCGGAACCCTAAAAATCATGTGTAATAAAACGTGAGCTGACATCACGTGTTTAGCTCAATTTGGTCGAACAGATAAACTAATCTGTTATTGAGTGTGTAATATCTGATGTTGGATATTGATCGTTTGCTCTCAGGCGGCCGCGGCAGGTTATGTCTATTTAGTTATGGTGTGGTGAGGACTGGTTACTGGTAGACGGTAGTGGCTACGTGATATAACACACGCACTGCCCCCTGCTTATATAATATAGTATATAACTGCTTACTATAATATCCATTTGCATGTCAAACCGTGCCGAGGTCGAATCTATGCCTTGTTATCATGGAACATGGAATACCTACTTACTTACTCATCAATTAAAATTCTGTATAACTCAAACGTTAAGTGATAAAATAATTTAAAATATCATTACCAATATTATAAATGCGAAAGTGTGTTTGTCTGTCGGTTTATCATTCAATCAAATCGTAACGGAGCAACGAATTGACGTGATTTTGTTGGCTGTCTGTCTGTCTGTCGGTCTTTCAAGAAACCCACAGGGTATTTCCCGTTAACCTAGAATCATGAAATTTGGCAGGTGGATAGGTCTTATAGCAGACATTCGGGGAAAAATCTGAAAACCGTGAATTTGTGGTTACATTACACAAAAAAAATTAAATTATGGTCATGAACTATTTTCAATTTTCGAAGTAAGATAACGATATCAAGTGGGGTATCATATGAAAGGTGCACCTGTGCATTCTAAAACAGATTTTTATTTATTTTTATGCATCATAGTTTTTGAATTATCGTGCAAAATGTCGAAAAAATACGACTGTAGTACGGAACCCTCATTGCGCGATTCTGACTCGCACTTGGCCGGTTTTTGTTTTGTATGGTAGCTTATGACACATTTCGTAGATATTTCGGATGAGAGCGTGATCGCTGTTATGGATTTGAAAAGAGGGGTTTGAAATTAGTGTCGTCCACGCGGACAAAGTCGTGGACATAAGTAGGTACAGGATAAAACAGTAGGCTAGGACGTTATTCAGACTTAGGTTTGACCTCTACTTACGCTGTCTAGTATCGACTGCTTTTGCTATCTGACCTCGTCTATACATTTTTGCACGATCAACCTTTCACTGCACAGTTTGTGAGATATGTCAACGAGTATGACAGGACGATTTCACACAGATAGAAAATTATAAAATGGTGGAAATAATATTTAAGACGATATAGTCACTCACTTCGAAAGTTGAAAATACTAATTATTAGTTCATGACCACAATTTAATTTTTTTTTGTGTGATTTAACCCTAAATTCACGGTTTTCAGATTTTTCCCCAAATGTCAGCTACAAGATCTACCTACCTGCCAAATTTCATGATTCTAGGTCAACGGGAAGTACCCTGTAGGTTTCACGACGCACAGACGGACAGACAGACAGACAGACAACAAAGTGATCCTATAAGGGTTCCGTTTTTCCTTTTGAGGTACGGAACCCTAAAAAGGAACTTTTTTATTACTTTATTTTTAATAGAGATATTTATTTATTTATGTACACCGAGTTATATATTCAGATTCACTAATGTAGATGCTGGTGTAACTTGAAGTTGAAATCCTGTTTGATCTTATAATGTTACTAGCTGATGCCCGCGACTTCGTCTGCATGGATTTAGGTTTTTTAAAAATCCCGTGGGAACTCTTTCGTTTTTCGGGATAAAAAGTAGCCTACCTCTAGGTCTTTTACTATACCCATGCAAAAATTAACGTCAATCCGTTGCTCCGTTGTGACGTGATTGAAGGACAAACCAACAAACAAATACACTTTCGCATTTATAATAAGGGTACTGATTTACTCGCTGCCTGCAAAGATTCATTGCATTATAAAGTGGTAAAGTAAGAAGATTGACCGTATATATAACTACTTTTTTTTATCACAGTGAAGCGAAAGCGAAATTTCACACTTACGTTCGTTTTTTATTTATTTATTCAGATACAAGTTAGCCCTTGACTGCAATCTCACCTGGTAGTAAGTGATGATGCAGTCTAAGATAATAGCGGGCTAACCTGGAAGCTAAGTCGAACCTGGAAGTCGTTTGCTATAAACTAGAGTATTTTTCTTTGTAACAAGAAACGAAGCAAGTGTTTTCGCTCGCACACTCTTGATTGCCTTAGCCCAGGTCGTAGGAGGTGCTCGTAGCTCTATGATTACAGGCCGACATTGACCTTGATAAATCTATTTTGTTGCTGTGTTTCTAACTTTTTAATAATTAATTAACAGTTCCTTTCGAGATCAACTCATAGTCTGTCGATTTATCGATATAAATAAGTACCATTAAACTTGACATTGGATTGTTAGATAAAATAATCTTCATGGAACAAAGTAATTATGTTATGGTAACTATCCAGACCGAGCTGATGCTGTGTGAAATGGAAACACAGAATTGTCACACTCTAAGTTGAGATAGCTATAGAGCGCACTTTGGCTTTGCTTAGACAAACGAGACAGCTTTACATAGTAGGCATAAATCTGTCTTGTTTTAACTGAAATTTAAGTCTGAGTAAAGTCAAAGCACGCTCTATAGTTCTCAGCCTTAATCTTAATTTTTGTACTCTTCATGAATTTTGTTTCGAACTTTATAGAATGTATTAAAAGCACGGTCGACTAGTCGCCCGACAACTCGGTCGACTAGTCGCCCGGCAACTCGGTCGACGGCGACCGTTAGAATCTGTGATTTGTATGGAAGTTGCTGAGTTGCATACAAATCACAGATTCTTGAGTTGCCCGTCGACTGAGTTGCTGGACAACTATCGATCGTGCGTTTAGGCTCTACAAATACAGAAATGAGTCTCGACTTATAAACCTTTTTGGGGTGATACCCCAAGTAGTTATGACCTAAGCCTGGCAAACTTCACACACCTTTAAGAACACTCAGGCATGCAGGTTTCTCTCACTCTCGGTAAACAGGCTGCTTGGTTGCAGACGCTGATCAACATGGCGTACTGCTCGCTGGCGCTGTTCGGCTTCGTGGTGCAGCGGCTGGTGTTCGGGCGGCTGCGCGTGGCGGAGGCGCAGCGCGTCAAGGACAAGTTCTGGAACTACGTGTTCTACAAGTTCATCTTCGTGTTCGGCGTGCTCAACGTGCAGTACATGGACGAGGTGCTGCTGTGGTGCTGCTGGTTCACGCTCGTGGGCTTCCTGCACCTGCTGGGGCAGCTGTGCAAGGATAGGTTTGATTATGCAAGTACCTATTTGTTACTACCGAGTACACATGCTCGACGTGCAAACATCTGTACATATACCTAAGTTGCAACATAATAAAAACCCGTCCGACTCGAGGGTTCCGTACTACAGTCGTATTTTTTCGACATTTTGCACAATAATTCAAAAACTATTACGCATAAAAATAAAATAAATCTGTTTTAGAATGTACAGATCTTTCCCTTTCATAATATGATACCACGCTTGATATATTTATCTTACTTCGAAAATTTAAAACACTAATTATTAGTTCATGACCACAATTTTTTTTTGTGTGATGTAACCCTAAATTCACGGTTTTACTGATTTTTCCCCTTATGTCTGCTATAAGACCTATCTTCCTGCCAAATCTTATGATTCTAGGTCAACGGGAAGTACCCTGTAGGTTTCTTGACAGACACGACAGACAGACAACGAAGTGCACATCTTATAAGGCTTCCTTTTTTCCCTTTGAGGTACGGAACTGTAAAAATGTTATAATTTCCATTTCTGTTATTTTAGATAAAGACACCTGTTAACACATTGTGTATTTAGGTACTTACTCGTAATAAAAGTAACTAAACAAACAAACAAACAAACCCATGATTCAATGGGACTTTTTGCCATTCATCGAGAATCGTGAGGTTGCAACACTTCATGCCATTTAGCTAACTAATTTCCTTTGATCAGGTTTTTGTGTTCCCCTTAGTCACCTTAGTGGGTTCTCTGAATGCATTAGTAATCAGTACCTTGTTATAAATGCGAAAGTGTGTTTGTTTGTTGGTTTGTCCTTCAATCACGTCGCTACGGCGCGGTGCTACGGATTGACGTGATTTTTTGCATGGGTATAGATAAAGACCTGGAGAGTGACATATGTTACTTTTATCCCGGAAAATCAAAGAGTTTCCACGGGATTTTTAAAAACCTAATTCCACGCCGACGCGACGAAGTCGTAGGCTAGTGTTTTCATATCTATGTAAATGTGATCGGTATATATATATATATTTTTTTATTTGAAACTTCATACCTACGTGATATCAGAAAAAAACAGGCTGTTTTAAAAGGTCAAATCTGAGAGAGAAAATAAAAAGTTTTTAAATACAAAATAACTTATTGTATAGAATTCATTGTTAAATAAGTATTATGATGAAAATTATAAAAAAAGTAGTGTATCTCCCTAATAATTATGCTCTCTCTGCTTTGCCTGGATAAAGAACTGTCCATAGCAGCGTACTGCCTAGTGCCTAGTGCCTAGTGCCTACCTGCTTGTAGTAGTTTGCTAGGCGACCTAGATTACATTAGGGTCTCAGACTACAACGGTAACATTATCTCTAGCATCATATTAGTTACAAGGTAACGGTCTTGAGTGTTGGATTTTATTGTTTGACTAGCTCGCGCCCGCGACTTCGTCCGCGTGGACTACACAAATAAACCCCTATTTCACCCCCTTAGGGTTGAATTTTCAAAAATTTTTTCTTAGCGGATGCCTACGTCATGATAACTATCGGCATGCCCAGCCCGATCCGTCCAGTAGTTTGAGCTGTGCGTTGATAGATTAGTCAGTCAGTCACCTCTTCCTTTTATATATTTAGGTGTACTTTAAATTGAGTTCAAATTCGACCATGCCTGTACAACCAGCGCACCAAGCGGAAACATTGCGAAATTAAAATCGGCGGTTCTAGATTTTTTCGTTTAAATCAAGATTGTTTAGGTCCATTTTACACTGGCACTATTGTGTATACGCTGGAACTGTATCCACGTTGGCGAGCTGGTGAGCTGTACAATCTTATAAGCTAAGCTCTGCGGTTTTTACACTAATACGGAAAGATCATAGGCGCATGATCATTAACTTTTTTCTCGAATTCGTGAGTTCTTTAGGCAGGTAAAAAAATCTCATAACCCGTCTCATCAATTTTAAGGCATTAACTAAAAGTTATTTCATTAATAATTTGATAAAAAATGCCTATAGCCTAAGAGTCGGCGAGTGCCATTATAAAATGCCTATAGCCTAACCCTTTAACAAATAAACCTGGAATAGCGGTGGAATAGTTATACTCTGTTTTGTCTTTCTCTGTCATCAGTAATTTGACATTTGAAGGAAAAAGACAAAACAGAGTATAACTATTCCACCGCTATTCCAGGTTTATTTGTTAGAGGGTATGAGTCGGCGAGTGCCATTATAAAATGCCTATAGCCTAAGAGTCGGCGAGTGCCATTATAAAATCCTTATTTTATAAAAGCTGAAAGTTTCTTAGGAGATAACAGGTAATAAAGGTGTAAAAAATCTTACGTCAAAGTATTAAGTCTAATTTTCTTTGGAGTATGTCATGCATTGCCAGACACTTAGTAGGTATGGCAACCCTCTGCCAGACACCTTTAACGTTTAAGGGGGTCTGGCGAGGGCTCCCACGACACTAAGTATCTGGCAATGCATGACGTGATTTCTTATACTATTCCGAAGAAAATATAAAAAAATTAGACTTTAAGGTACTTTGAGGTAAGATTGTATACACCTTTATCTAAAGCCTAGTACCTACTAATCGCGATTCAGGTTACAACCTACATAGTACCTACGGCCGCGAAATTACGAATAAATAACAGCTTTATTGTTATGTAGAAAAACAAAATTAATTCAACTAAATATTAAAAAAAGTTTTTATTAGAAAAATTCCGTGCGGATACAGTGGCGGCAAAGAGCTAGTATACTTTAGGTTTCTTGTTTGGACACGAATATTAGGGCGCCTACAAATTTGCCTCAAAGTGCCGCGCGGAGGCAGCGAGGCTGTCGCGCTGCGGCGGCGCTGCTTTCTAAATTCATATACATAATTTCGATCGATGAACTGTTGCGCGGGTGGTAACGCTGCAGTCAAATTACGGACGGATCATGCTGAAAGGCATGCAAATAGCTGTTATAAGGAAGACATCCGCCAAGAAATAAAATTTAAAATTGAACTCCTAAGGGGGTAAAATAGGGATTTTAAAGTGTAGTCCACACGGACAAGTCGCGGGCATAAACTAGTAATGACCACAAAATAATTAGTTACTCTAATTAATCATTCTACTTTCTATTGATCCAATAATGAGTAGGAATGACTAGCTTGATGTTTTCGATTAGCCCTCGTCCAGACATTGTGTGTCAGTGGTGTGTGGGGTGAACAAACTGGACAGTCTTTCTCTAAATTAAATTTAGAGTAAACTAGATGATGCCCGCGACTTCGTCCGCGCGTGGATTTCGGTTTTTGAAAATCCCGTGGGAACTCTTTGATAAAGGAACTCTTTCCGGGATAAAGAGTAGCCTTTGTCGTTCCCCGGGATGCAAGCTATCTCTGTACCAAATTTCATCAAAATCGGTTGAACGGGTGGGCCGTGAAAAGCTAGCAGACAGACAGACAGACACACTTTCGCATTTATAATATTTGTATGGAAGTATGGATTTTAATATTGCTAAAACGGGATGGAACATTATACATAAATTTTAGTGTATGCTACAAAAATTAAACAATAGGCACGAAGTTTGACAGCTCAAAATTAAATTTAAAACTGTCAAACTGTATCTGTCCTTTTCATATTACATTAGTAAGAAGACGATGCGAACGCTCTAAAATTTAGTTATGTTCAGAATCAGTACCATTGTGTGTAAATTCACCGAAAAGAATTTTATGTTGAACTGATACAATGCACAACGGGCTCACATTAACATGTCTTTGACCTGCTTAATGCATTAACTTTATTTATAAGCAGACTAGCTTATGCTCGCGACTTCGTCCGCGTGGACTACATAAATTTCAAACCCCCATTTAACCCACGAACGGAATTTCGAAAAATCCTTTCTTAGTGGGTACTTGTCTCTACAAAGAACACATCCTCCAAATCTCATGTCTGTAGGACCAGCGGTTTAGGCTGTGCCTTGATATATAAGTCAGTCAGTCAGGACTATGAATTTCATATATATCACTATCTAATATCTATAATTCATAATCCATACTAATATTATAAATGTGAAAGTGTTCCTTTCGAAAATCTGAATGTTACTTTTTCATGGTCCTTTCGTTTTGGCGAAATTAGTTTATTTCGTAATCGCTTTCCGTACAGCGTGATGTTAATAATAATTAATAATTTAAAAAAAAAGCTTTTTTTTAAATTATTCTCTTTAATAATGAATTCTAGCCCCATAAACTACCTCTATACAAAACATTACGTCATTTCATTACTACAGACCAAGACCCAATTAGTTAAACGGATGGACCTGTGTAAATCCCGTGGGAACTCTCATTTTCCAGGACAAAAAATATGTCCGTCCCCTGGATGCAAGCTACCGCTGTACCAATATGTTACAAACGCCAAAATAGCTTATAAGCGGCCGGGAAATACTACCCGACAGACAGACACTTTCGCATTTATATTATTAGTATGGATAAATATGGTTTCCTTCGATATCGTTCTTTGGGTTTAGCACAGGCCAGGGTTTTTGCGCCCGCGAAGTACCTATATATTTTTTAGGGTTCCGTACCTCAAAAGGAAAAACGGAACCCTTATAGGATCACTTTGTTGTCTGTCTGTCTGTCTGTCTGTCAAGAAACCTACAGGGTACTTCCCGTTGACCTAGAATCATGAAATTTGGCAGGTAGGTAGATCTTATAGTTGACATTTGGGGAAAAATCTGAAAACTGTAATCTAACCCTAAATTCACGATTTAGGGTTAGATCACACAAAAAAAAATTAAATTGTGGTCATGAACTAATAATTAGTATTTTCAACTTTCGAAGTGAGTGACTATATCAAGTGGGGTATCATATGAAAGGTCTTCACCTGTACATTCTAAAACAGATTTTTATTTATTTTTATGCATCATAGTTTTTGAATTATCGTGCAACATTTCGAAAAAATACGACTGTAGTACGGAAACCTCATTGCGCGAGCCTGACTCGCACTTGGCCGGTTTTTTATTTTTTGAAGATGTTCATTAGTTTCCTCCCCTAAGGTCGTTGGTAGAGACCTCTAAGTAACCTTATTTATACATGTATAATATTTATGTATTTGTTTACATTGAACAAATCTCCACCTGCTTCTTAGCCCAGTCAAGTTAAACATTCAAGGTTACTATAATTCGCATAGAGCTGGTACGAATGGAATGTTTGGAACACCATTATAGATGAAATGTGAAAAGTCCCCATCGATCCGACATTTGCAAAAAATCAAGGTTAAAGTTCGCAAATATGGGTTTTTTGAGTTTTTCAGCCAAACGGTAAGTTTTATCATATAATATGTTTGTAGTAAAAACTACCGGACGGATTCTCCTGAAATTTGGAGTGGGTTAGTTACATACTGACATAGGCTATTGTTTATCCCGGAAAATCAAAGAGTTCCCGCGGGATTAAAAACCTGTATCCACGCGGACAAAGTCGCGGGTATCATCATGTTAATTAATATTTCACAAATACTATGATCATCAACTATTAAGATACAAATAATCTTAAAGATTTGAAATAATAAGTTTAAGATCGTTTTTGCGAGTATAAATAGATAAACTCGCATTTATACGGTATGTCTAACCAATTAGCATGTTTAATTAATTAATTATTTAAACAAGACATAGCTTAGTAGCATACATTAATTAGAAGGCATACTATTTGCGTATGCCTTCTAATTAATGTTGTTGTTTTTTTAGGGTTCCGTACCTCAAAAGGAAAAACGGAACCCTTATAGGATCACTTTGTTGTCTGTCTGTCTGTCAAGAAACCTACAGGGTACTTCCCGTTGACCTAGAATCATGAAATTTGTCAGGTAGGTAGATCTTATAGTTGACATTTGGGGAAAAATCTGAAAACTGTGAATTTAGGGTTAGATCACACAAAAAATAAAATTTGTGGTCATGAACTAATAATTGTATTTTCAATTTTCTAAAATTCTAAAACAGATTTTTATTTATTTTTATGTATCATAGTTTTTGAATTATCCTGCAAAATTTCGAAAAAATACGACTGTAGTACGGAACCCTCATTGCGCGAGCCTGACTCGCACTTGGCCGGGTTTTTTTTATATTTGATTATGACCAGTATTTAGCCAAATTAGATTATTAATATATTAAACAGGTTTTTAAGGCTCGCTCCAGATTTAAATAAATAGGGCCGTATTAAATAAACCATCTTCGATAAATATATAAAAGGAAAAGGTGACGAGTGACTGACTGAGTGACTGATCTATCATCGAACAGCTCAAACTACTGGACGGATCGAGCTGAAATTTGGCATGCAGATAGCTATTATGACGTAGACATCCGCTAAGAAAAGATTTTTGAAAATTCAACCCCTAAGGGGGTAAAACAGGGGTTGTAATTTTTGTAGTCCACGCGAACGAAAACGCGAGCATGAGCTTGTACTTAATAATTGTAGTGGTCAGTAACATTAAGATCTTGATAAATATAAATCTAGCACACCGACCGAATAAAGCGAGTTTTATTTTTTTGGGCATTTAGCGTGCTATGATAACCTTATGAGCTAAATATGAAAATACTTCCCTTATCGTCATCGTGTCGGCATCTCATAAGGTGACCTCATGACTCATGAGGTGACCTCACGAGGTTACCGTCCTTATTGTGGTCCATCGGACTCAATTTTTCGTACTGAAGCCAAAAGTTCATGATAGACTATCATAATTATGTTATCGGACTTAAGAATTTTTAGGGTTCCGTACCTCAAAAAGAAAGAAGGAACCCTTATAGGATCAATTTGTTGTCTGTCCGTCTGTCCGTCGTGTCTGTCAAGAAAACCTATTGTGTACTTACCGTTGACCAAGAATCATGAAATTTGCTAGGTAGGTATCATCTTATAGTAAAAATAAAGGAATAAATTTGAAAATCGTGAATTTATGGGAAAAAAATATGTGTTCATAAACAAATAATTAGTATTTTCATGTTTCAAAGTAAGATAACTATGCCAAGTGGGGTATCATATTATGAAAGGGCTTTACTTGTACATTCTAAAACCGATTTTTGTGCATAATAGTTTTTGATTTATCGTGTAAATGTCGAAAAAATACGACGTAAAATAATAATATACCAATAGTACGGAACCTTCAAGCGAGTCTGGCTCGCACTTGGCCGGTTTTTTCATAAAGGTCACTTGTTAACGGTGCCCCCTGTTGCCTGCAGTTGTCGTCGTCGCCGAACGTGGCGCGCTGGGCGCACACGCGGCTGCTGGGGCTGCTGGTGGGCATCCTGCTGGCCGCGGCCGCGCTGTCCGCCGTGGCGCTCGCCTGGGGGCTGCCTGCCGGGAAGGACACCTTCGCGTTTATGGCTGCCGAGGTAAACTGACACGACTACTGAGAACTCTGTGGGATGTATTAGCGAAGTTATTAGAGGAAAAAGCGAACAAAGCCTGAGCAGAGCGGTTTCGGAGAGATCGTTCAAAAAGCGAACAAAGCCTGAGCAGAGCGGTTTCGGAGAGATCGTTCAAAAAGCGAACAAAGCCTGAGCAGAGCGGTTTCGGGGAGATCGGTCAAAAAGCGAACAAAGCCTGAGCAGAGCGGTTTCGGAGAGATCGTTCAAAAAGCGAACAAAGCCTGAGCAGAGCGGTTTCGGGGAGATCGGTCAAAAAGCGAACAAAGCCTGAGCAGAGCGGTTTCGGGGAGATCGTTCAAAAAGCGAACAAAGCCTGAGCAGAGCGGTTTCGGGGAGATCGGTCAAAAAGCGAACAAAGCCTGAGCAGAGCGGTTTCGGGGAGATCGGTCAAAAAGCGAACAAAGCCTGAGCAGAGCGGTTTCGGGGAGATCGGTCAAAAAGCGAACAAAGCCTGAGCAGAGCGGTTTCGGGGAGATCGGTCAAAAAGCGAACAAAGCCTGAGCAGAGCGGTTTCGGGGAGATCGGTCAAAAAGCGAACAAAGCCTGAGCAGAGCGGTTTCGGGGAGATCGGTCAAAAAGCGAACAAAGCCTGAGCAGAGCGGTTTCGGGGAGATCGGTCAAAAAGCGAACAAAGCCTGAGCAGAGCGGTTTCGGGGAGATCGGTCAAAAAGCGAACAAAGCCTGAGCAGAGCGGTTTCGGGGAGATCGGTCAAAAAGCGAACAAAGCCTGAGCAGAGCGGTTTCGGGGAGATCGGTCAAAAAGCGAACAAAGCCTGAGCAGAGCGGTTTCGGGGAGATCGGTCAAAAAGCGAACAAAGCCTGAGCAGAGCGGTTTCGGGGAGATCGGTCAAAAAGCGAACAAAGCCTGAGCAGAGCGGTTTCGGGGAGATCGTTCAAAAAGCGAACAAAGCCTGAGCAGAGCGGTTTCGGGGAGATCGGTCAAAAAGCGAACAAAGCCTGAGCAGAGCGGTTTCGGGGAGATCGGTCAAAAAGCGAACAAAGCCTGGGCAGAGCGGTTTCGGGGAGATCGGTCAAAAAGCGAACAAAGCCTGAGCAGAGCGGTTTCGGGGAGATCGGTCAAAAAGCGAACAAAGCCTGAGCAGAGCGGTTTCGGGGAGATCGGTCAAAAAGCGAACAAAGCCTGAGCAGAGCGGTTTCGGGGAGATCGGTCAAAAAGCGAACAAAGCCTGAGCAGAGCGGTTTCGGGGAGATCGGTCAAAAAGCGAACAAAGCCTGAGCATAGCGGTTTCGGGGAGATCGGTCAAAAAGCGAACAAAGCCTGAGCAGAGCGGTTTCGGGGAGATCGGTCAAAAAGCGAACAAACCCTGAGCAGAGCGGTTTCGGGGAGATCGGTCAAAAAGCGAACAAAGCCTGAGCAGAGCGGTTTCGGGGAGATCGGTCAAAAAGCGAACAAAGCCTGAGCAGAGCGGTTTCGGGGAGATCGGTCAAAAAGCGAACAAAGCCTGAGCAGAGCGGTTTCGGGGAGATCGGTCAAAAAGCGAACAAAGCCTGAGCAGAGCGGTTTCGGGGAGATCGGTCAAAAAGCGAACAAAGCCTGAGCAGAGCGGTTTCGGGGAGATCGGTCAAAAAGCGAACAAAGCCTGAGCAGAGCGGTTTCGGGGAGATCGGTCAAAAAGCGAACAAAGCCTGAGCAGAGCGGTTTCGGAGAGATCGGTCAAAAAGCGAACAAAGCCTGAGCAGAGCGGTTTCGGGGAGATCGGTCAAAAAGCGAACAAAGCCTGAGCAGAGCGGTTTCGGGGAGATCGGTCAAAAAGCGAACAAACCCTGAGCAGAGCGGTTTCGGGGAGATCGGTCAAAAAGCGAACAAAGCCTGAGCAGAGCGGTTTCGGGGAGATCGGTCAAAAAGCGAACAAAGCCTGAGCAGAGCGGTTTCGGGGAGATCGGTCAAAAAGCGAACAAAGCCTGAGCAGAGCGGTTTCGGGGAGATCGGTCAAAAAGCGAACAAAGCCTGAGCAGAGCGGTTTCGGGGAGATCGGTCAAAAAGCGAACAAAGCCTGAGCAGAGCGGTTTCGGGGAGATCGGTCAAAAAGCGAACAAAGCCTGAGCAGAGCGGTTTCGGGGAGATCGGTCAAAAAGCGAACAAAGCCTGAGCAGAGCGGTTTCGGGGAGATCGGTCAAAAAGCGAACAAAGCCTGAGCAGAGCTGTTTCGGGGAGATCGGTCAAAAAGCGAACAAAGCCTGAGCAGAGCGGTTTCGGGGAGATCGGTCAAAAGCGAACAAAGCCTGAGCAGAGCGGTTTCGGGGAGATCGGTCAAAAAGCGAACAAAGCCTGAGCAGAGCGGTTTCGGGGAGATCGGTCAAAAAGCGAACAAAGCCTGAGCAGAGCGGTTTCGGGGAGATCGGTCAAAAAGCGAACAAAGCCTGAGCAGAGCGGTTTCGGGGAGATCGGTCAAAAAGCGAACAAAGCCTGAGCAGAGCGGTTTCGGGGAGATCGGTCAAAAAGCGAACAAAGCCTGAGCAGAGCGGTTTCGGGGAGATCGGTCAAAAAGCGAACAAAGCCTGAGCAGAGCGGTTTCGGGGAGATCGGTCAAAAAGCGAACAAAGCCTGAGCAGAGCGGTTTCGGGGAGATCGGTCAAAAAAACAGCGGAGGTAATGGTATATTATCCGTATGTCGCTGGGAGCCTCTCAGTGACATCGGCGCAGACATGTCGATAGGTTGCTGCTGCCTAGTGGACAGGCTTGCACTGGTATTGTGATGTGATGACTGTTGCAGTGCCTGCTGGTAGGCGTGTCGGCGCTGCACGTGGTGGCGCGCTTCACGCTGCGCGCGCACGACGCCGACGCGGCCGGGCCCGCGGCCTACTACACACATCTTGCTTTTGATGTAAGTACTTCCTTCTCACACCAGAGGGCCCTAAAACCAGAAAACTTACTCTATGCATTTTCTCGTGTTTTAACATTAGATTTGTCTTGATGGCGCGAGTGTCACTTGGTAACAATTAATTTCATAAGATTACTATTATTAACTTAACTTAAACATAATTTAAGTTTTACTGCTAAAATAGGCCTTGAGTAGTTTTTAAAAATGTTTACACTTTTTTTACAACATTTTATATATTTATATATTAAATAAAATAAAATAAAATAAACAGTGCAACTGTTTAATATTTTTAGGAAGTTTATTGTACAATTGAGCACTTTCAAAAGTAATATTTCGTTTACCATAATTAGTCGTTGGTTAACATTATAAGTGGGCACTTCTTTATCGTTGTAATTGAGGATATTTATTTTTAATTGTGAAGGTTATATTTGAATGTATTTCTTTTGATAGTAGTTTAACCACTTATTTTAATTTTTAATTTAAAGCTTGTTTACTTCTTAATAACTATTACTATTCCTATTTTTGGGTATAGCATGTTTTGTTTTTCTTTTTTCTTATAAATAAGTTAATAAGTAATGAATTTATTTACTTAAATGATTTCTTTAATCAACACATCGCCAGCTCACTTCTACTACAGAGCACGGGTCTCCTCTAAGAATGAGAAGGGTCTTGCCATGGTCTACTGCGCTGGCCAAGTGCGAGTCAGACTCGCACACGAAAGGTTCCGTACCATCGTACAAGAAATAATACATTTTCCTCTTTACTTGTGATCCTATAAGGGTTTCTTTTTTTCTCTAGAGATTCGGAACTTCAAAAACATTATTTTATTTACGTTTTGCCAATCTTGAACTCTTCTTCGGCTCCAGTCGCAAGTAGTGGCGATATCCGATGAATCGGCTTCAGCTACGGCCAGAAATCGACCGCTCTTCATGTTCACGAGGCCATCATGAGGCATGAGGAGGATGCAGTTGAGAGGTGTTGATGAGGCTGTTGTTGCGTCGGCAGGCGGTGTCGCTGGTGACGGAGACGTGCCACGTGGCGCACATGGTGGTGTACAGCAACGTGGTGGTGTCCATGGCGTCGCTGGTGCTGCTCATGCAGCTGCGGCACCTGCTGCACGCGCTGCTGGCGCGTCTGCGCCGACACCGCCTCTACGCCGCGCTCGCCACGCACATGAGTCGCAAGTACGTACACACACACACAACACACACACACGCAACATGTGGTTGTCACGTACGAGAATTTTTGGGGAGCTGATCACGAAAATGACATCGCTTTTTAAATTGAAGATGGAAAAAATGTATGTCCGGCGAGTAATAAAGTATCATTAATAATCCTATAAAGTACATATAAGAGCCCTTGCCCACGGCGACTTTTTGTAGCGATACAGTAGCGATGCTGTCGCGCGTCCGCATCGATACAGTCGCGAAGCGGTCGCTAGCTGTGTGCCCTCGCCCACGGTCTCAGATTCAGTCGCGATGCAAACGGGATATTGTCGCGCTTCTGTGTCGATGCAAACGAGAAAAAATGTTGCACTGATGCTCGGTTCTCTATTCACGCGCCACCCTCCCTCCGTTCTTCCCCCGATGTTATCCGACAAAGTCGCGCGTTTGCATCGATACAGTCGCGATGCAGTAGCACGTTGCAAATGCGACTAACACGCGTTAGTAGTGATGCTGGCGTGCGTTTAGTAAACGCGCGACAGCATCGCTACAAAAAGTCGCCGTGGGCGAGGGCTCTAAGAAGTGAAACTCAATAATGTTTGTCGTTCACCTATCTACGCAAATTATACACACAACCATTTTTTTTAAATTCTTAATTTTATTCAATAATTTAATACCTAAATGATTAAGTCTGGATTATTGAACCCTGCATATTGTAGTGCCGTAAGTTATCTAATAACATTATCGATCGATTTATAATCACTTATTTAAAAATACTTTTAAATCCTTAACAATTTAATCTATGAATGATTCACAGTGTTGTTTATTTACGACCTGGTCGGTCGCCGGTCGTCGGTCGTCGGTCGATGACTGATTAGCGATCATGTGATTATGTGATTATGTGATTAGCAAATGTTTGCGGTTAGTGAGGTGCGAATAAATGGTTACCGCGCGTGGCATTCCGATCACTAAGTTGTGTCCTCGGGGCTCGGGCGAGGTCACACGAGTGCTATTTCCTAGTCGATTCCTGACTGCTGTTTGCGGTTAAAATAAGATGACATAATGATAGTTTTTGTGTCTGTCTGTCTGAATGTTTCTCCTTTTTCATTATATTTTAATTTGTTGAATTCATGGATTGTAATACAAAAACCGAGTGTTTGGTTTTTAGTTCAGATACCTACAAGTTGTGCGGGAAAACGCAGCGAAGCTCTAATGTTGGTTAAGAGATTGCCATAATCACAGCACAGGGAAATACGCTGCTCGCACGCGTTTTTCCACGTGTCCCGTTTATAAATGAAACCGTATATTCCGTGTCACCATCGCAAAATCAAAGAGATTTGTCCCTGGTCAGTTTCAGCCTAACTAGCTGTTCGGAGACATTAGATATAAGCTGGAGGCTTATTGCTGCAGCTTGACAGCTACAGTTTAGCCGACACTCTCTCGCTATTGGCTAAAATGCATTGTCGCAGGAAGAGTACCATAAACGTAGCTAGTAGCAAGGTGCAGCTTTTATGTTCTGACATAATCAATAAATAAATAATGTTACAGTTCCCACATAAACAGTTTTGTTTGGTCCCCAGTTACCCGATGGCGAGCGCGGAAGAAGTACAAAAGAACGAGGACAACTGCGCCATCTGCTGGGAGCCCATGAAGGAGGCGCGCAAGCTGCCCTGCGCACATCTGTTCCACAAGTAAGTGGCGGATATACCACAACAACGCCGCCCCCGCCCCCGCCCCCGCCCCGTAGGCCGCCGCAGACTAAAGGTGGTGGTTGTTTTAGCTCGTGCCTGTGCCGCTGGGTGCAGCAGGACGCGTCGTGCCCCACGTGCCGCCGCGCGCTGTCCGCCGCGCCCGAGCCGCCGCTCGCGCCGCGCGCGCCGCTGCCGCCGCTCGGCCCGCTGCCGCCCCGCGTCGATGTGCGCCCCAACCATCTGTTCCACTTCGACGGTGAGTCATCTCGACCTACAGACGATACGTGTCGATAACTATCGATACTTACTTAATTGTACCAGTTTTCTAAGAATTAGTAGACATGTGTCCGCTATAGCTTAACTTAACTGAAAACCGCTGCCGGGCCTATAGCGTACCGTAGCGTTATTGTCGTAGCTAACAACGGTTATCAGCTATCATCTATGACGAACCACCTGACAACGCAACACTGCCAACTGGCAACTGACAATGCATTGTTTGGTTTTTTGGTAACTAGAAACGCAATAATTATGCCTTCTCTTTCTTTCTTTCACTGAAAGCTGAGAAGGAACGGTTATTGGCTACCGGCTTAGTAACTAAGAAGTTGGTAAACCAAAGCCGACCTTATCTCTATTACGCTAAGGCTTAACTGTACAAGTACTTGTCCATTACACTTTGATCTATCAATCTTAATACAGTTAGCCTTAGAGTAATAGAGATAAGGTCCTCTTTGGTTTATCAATCTTCGTGAAATGTTTTTGGTTAACTGGACTGTGGCAAACTATTCGTGCAGGCGTCCACTATAGTTTGACCTATGTCAATGATCAAATTAAACTTTGCTGCTATGAACTTAAGGTTGTGATTACTTCAAGATATTCATGAAAGTCAGATTGGTTCTATTTTAGTGAATATGCGCGCGCTAGCTATACAGACGGTATTGATACGGCAGCTAGCTTAGTTACTACTACGGAAACCGCTGCGCGTTGCGCATATTAAATTGGTTGTAACACAACTCTGATACCGATATTCGGCAACAGTTATCAATATCGGTATTGAAACCAAATAACTGTTGATTAACCGTTGCCATAAATAGCCAATAACGCCCATCTTTAAGAATTAGAGAGGTAATAGTACATTACAGTCCAGGCCTGAAATAAAGCGATTACTGGCCGAGTAATATTGGAAGGCCTAGGCGAAGCCGAGGACTTCTTAAGTGATTTTGAAAGGAGCCTCGCCAGCCGACTCCTTTTAAACTAAACGAGGTTGATAATTGCTGTTTCGGCCGAGACTTGTATAGTACTTTTCTCCCATTTGCGAGGAAGTTTTAAGGAGGGAGTTCAAGACAAGTAGGTATATTATACCTATAGTAAAAAAATAAAAAAGATTAAAAACAAAAAAAAGTAAAAATAATAAAAATAAGTAAAAATAATAAAAATATTAAATACTAATATTATAAATGCGAAAGTGTGTCTGTCTGTCTGTCTGCTAGCTTTTCACGGCCCAATAGTTTAACCGATTTTGATGAAATTTAGTACAGAGTTAGCTTACGTCCCGGGGACGGACATAGGCTACTTTTTTCCCGGAAAATCAAAGTGTTCCCACGGGATTTTTAAAATCCTAAATCCACGCGGACGAAGTCGCGGGCATCCTCTAGTATTAAATATAATAAAAACTAGATAAAAAGATAAAAATAAATTACCTACTAAATAAAAAAATGATTAAAAAGAAAAAATCATTTATTTATTACTGATAATGCCCGCGATTTCGTCCGCTTGGATTTAGGTTTTTAAAAATCCTGTCGGAACTCTTTGTTTTTCCGGGATTAAAAGTAGCCTATGTGCTTCCCCGGGATGCAAGGTATCACTTGAAAAGCGCTAAAAATATATATATTATAGTATAGTTATTTAAAAAAATAAGATATTTTTTTGAAAATTCCATCTCTAAGGGGCTAAAATAGGGGTTTGAATTTTGTGCAGTCCACGCGGACGAAGTCGCGAGCATAAGTTAGTCATTAAAATAATCGTGTTGCAGGATCGCGCTACGTGTCGTGGCTGCCCAGCTTCTCGGTGGAGGTGACGCGCGTGCGGGAGGCGCCCGCGCCGCATCTGCTCGACGCCATGGTGGAACAGGTCACCTGAACCGCTTACTTTACCTCACAGCCTTTCTGTCGGTTTCACTCTGAATTGCTGAAGATGAAATGATTATTTATAGACTAGCGCTTGGCTGCAGTCGAACCTGTTGACATTTTCATTGTTCATTGCTGGAACTGAGTGCTGCAGAACCTATCGTTTAACCACTACGGGGCTCACCCACAGGTGCAGCAAGTGTTCCCGCAGTACCCGCGCGCGCTGGTGGCCGCCGACCTGGCCGCGTCGCGCTCCGCCGACCTCACCATCGACAACATCCTCGAGGGCAGGCTGCCGCCGCCGATGACTGCTGCGCCCACCGTCGCCACAGGTGAGGGAGCCTTACCCACAGGTGCAGCAAGTGTTCCCGCAGTACCCGCGCGCGCTGGTGGCCGCCGACCTGGCCGCGTCGCGCTCCGCCGACCTCACCATCGACAACATCCTCGAGGGCAGGCTGCCGCCGCCGATGACTGCTGCACCCACCGCCGCCACAGGTGAGGGAGCCTTACCCACAGGTGCAGCAAGTGTTCCCGCAGTACCCGCGCGCGCTGGTGGCCGCCGACCTGGCCGCGTCGCGCTCCGCCGACCTCACCATCGACAACATCCTCGAGGGCAGGCTGCCGCCGCCGATGACTGCTGCGCCCACCGTCGCCACAGGTGAGGGAGCCTTACCCACAGGTGCAGCAAGTGTTCCCGCAGTACCCGCGCGCGCTGGTGGCCGCCGACCTGGCCGCGTCGCGCTCCGCCGACCTCACCATCGACAACATCCTCGAGGGCAGGCTGCCGCCGCCGATGACTGCTGCGCCCACCGTCGCCACAGGTGAGGGAGCCTTACCCACAGGTGCAGCAAGTGTTCCCGCAGTACCCGCGCGCGCTGGTGGCCGCCGACCTGGCCGCGTCGCGCTCCGCCGACCTCACCATCGACAACATCCTCGAGGGCAGGCTGCCGCCGCCGATGACTGCTGCGCCCACCGTCGCCACAGGTGAGGGAGCCTTACCCACAGGTGCAGCAAGTGTTCCCGCAGTACCCGCGCGCGCTGGTGGCCGCCGACCTGGCCGCGTCGCGCTCCGCCGACCTCACCATCGACAACATCCTCGAGGGCAGGCTGCCGCCGCCGATGACTGCTGCGCCCACCGTCGCCACAGGTGAGGGAGCCTTACCCACAGGTGCAGCAAGTGTTCCCGCAGTACCCGCGCGCGCTGGTGGCCGCCGACCTGGCCGCGTCGCGCTCCGCCGACCTCACCATCGACAACATCCTCGAGGGCAGGCTGCCGCCGCCGATGACTGCTGCGCCCACCGTCGCCACAGGTGAGGGAGCCTTACCCACAGGTGCAGCAAGTGTTCCCGCAGTACCCGCGCGCGCTGGTGGCCGCCGACCTGGCCGCGTCGCGCTCCGCCGACCTCACCATCGACAACATCCTCGAGGGCAGGCTGCCGCCGCCGATGACTGCTGCGCCCACCGTCGCCACAGGTGAGGGAGCCTTACCCACAGGTGCAGCAAGTGTTCCCGCAGTACCCGCGCGCGCTGGTGGCCGCCGACCTGGCCGCGTCGCGCTCCGCCGACCTCACCATCGACAACATCCTCGAGGGCAGGCTGCCGCCGCCGATGACTGCTGCGCCCACCGTCGCCACAGGTGAGGGAGCCTTACCCACAGGTGCAGCAAGTGTTCCCGCAGTACCCGCGCGCGCTGGTGGCCGCCGACCTGGCCGCGTCGCGCTCCGCCGACCTCACCATCGACAACATCCTCGAGGGCAGGCTGCCGCCGCCGATGGCTGCTGCGCCCACCGTCGCCACAGGTGAGGGAGCCTGTTATTGTCGCACTCGTGAGGTAGACTCACTTCGACTAACCATTTAGAGCGAGAGATCCCACCCCAGTGGGGTGCTCGCTGGGCACTCTGAATGTGATAGCGATAAGTAGATTTTGATTTCGGTACGTAATACGAGTAATCAATCCAGGTATACGAGCCGGAGACGAGCTAGGGACATAACCACAAGTCCACCACAAGGAACCACAGTCTTTGTCCGCAGGTAACGGATATACGGCACATCCATGAATATATAATATAATAGAGGGGATATTTGAAGCAAATATCTACATATCGCTATCCCACTTTGACTTACAAATGATGGTGATAAGTTTCCGATCCCTAGTGGTTTCGGATCATAAAAAACAAGTCACATGTTTGGATATGAAAGCCAATGGGTTTGTGTAGTATTTAAACAGTTGTGACGTGTTCTCAGGTGCGGCGCCCGCGGCCACGGCGGCGCCGCCGCAGCGCGACGCGACCCCGGCAGAGCGCACCGACCATAAGTGAGTTCCCAAAGCCACCATGATCCAAACTTCATAGTCGCTGATTGTTGCGCCTTGTGTTAGGGAGAAAACGCAGAGAAACTTTCAGCTATTATAAAATAACGAAGGTCTGGCCCTCCCGGACTCCTCTTAATTTATTATCTTAGAAAATAAATAAATAAATGGCGGGATTTTTTTTAAACCTATATCCACGAGGGCTAAGTCTCTAATAATTTTAGTTTTGGAAACAAGGCAACTTTAAAGTCACAGTAAAGGTTAAACTAAAATATAAATCCTGTGTATTTCCTACTGTGTGAGAATGTCGGAAGAGCCGGCTTTGTTCCTTGTGCGACATTATATAGAGAACCCTTGCGCAAAATGGAAAATGGTTTGTTGGACGTGCAAGAGTCAGCGAGGGAGTCAGGACTTGTAATATTTAAGTCTATTCCTTGTTTCATTCTCATCATACCAACTTCAACCATATTTCCAAGAAAATCACTACCCCTATTATAAATGTGAAAGTATGTTTGGTTATTGGTTTGTCCTTCAATCACGTCGCAACGGAGCAACAGATCGACGTGATTTTTTGCATGAGTATAGTTTAAGACCCGTAAAAGCTGAATTTGAGTTATCAAAAAATGTTGTGCATCCACTACACATGTGAAACATTTGTAATTGTAATTTGTAGTACGGAGCCCGAGACGAGCACACAGTTCTCGCACAACGCGGCCGAACGTGAAGCGATGCTGCGACGACGCAAGGAGGCGCTGCTGGACGCCGCGCGGCGCCGCTACCTCGCGCGCATGTCGCAACCCGCCACGTCTGCCGCTGGGGCCAGCGACACGCGCAGCTGAGTGTTCCGACACGTCTTCACGGTCCTCGCGAGACCACGCTGCCGCAATGCCGCCACTGGCGCTATTGGCACGGACAGTACCGTCACTGGTAATGTTGACATAACTACTGGCAATTCTGGAACAGCTATTGGCACTGTTAGCACCGCCCCTGGCATTGGTTTACATATCATGGACCGTGGTAACATTGGCACCGTTACTGGCAATGTTGAGACTGCCGTTGGTTCTGTTGGCACACTCGCTGGTAACACCGCCTCGGGTAATATTGGCGTCATTCCTGATACTGGCACTGCTCCTGATGGCGTCGATACCGCCACTTACATTTTCACTGGCAATAATGCCACTGGCGATAAGTGCGCCGATTTCAATAAAAAGGTCGATATAAAGACTGGAAAATCGAAAAAAATATCTGCTAATAATAGCAAAGTCTCTGGGAATATTAGCACAAGTTGTTTGACTAACAATGGCACTGGTAATTACACGTACACTGGTACTGTTCCCGCCGTCGCCGCTACTACTGGCACCAACAATATTGTTACTGGCAATACTGGCAGCACAATTTACAGTACCGACATCGCTTCTAGAAATACTGTTACAGCACCTGACAATATTGGCACTGGCAGTACTGGCACAGCCAATAATAATACTGGCAGTTTTAATACATTTAGCAGTAATACCATTGGGGATTTTGACGAAAGAAATAATGCAAGTAATATGGGGTATAGCGGTAGAAATAAAATTGCCAGTAACATTTCTAATAACGATATGGGATATAACTTTGCCAACAATGTAGATTCTGGAAATAGCATTGTTAGCAGTATAGCTACTGACGACTGTGGAAATGTCCTTGGCAGCAAAGTCGTTAATTCTAACCCTGGAAATACTGTTGCCACTGATAAAGATCATAGAAATAACATTGCCAGCAACATTGCAAATAACGTTGCCAATAGCGACTGTAGTAATATCTTATCTAATAGCAATGACATGACACGGCCTAGCACTTTAGTGGCAATCACCAATGGCACTGGCAATCGTATTTCTCACGCTAGCAATACTGGCACAAGTGTTTCTCGTGCTGGCACTATTGCCAGCAACGCTAGACAAGGAAGCACGGCTGCGTCGCGCAGTTGCGCGTTCCGACAGCTGTTCACGCGCATCACGCGCCCACGGCCTCATGGGCGCTTTGCCCACGAACAAATTTATTCCTACAACACTAGTGCATGATCGGTTAGACTATTAATAAAAACCTCAATTTATAGATTTCCTTAAACGTTAATAAAGTAATTGATAAAATTCAATACTCAAAATCAATAAAACGTCTATTCTACTTGTAGCTAAGAAGTTCAGAGTTCTGCGTTCTGCTTACTTAACCATCTCAAACAACGGTTTTTGTGAGTGTGATCCTTATATAAAGTGTTGCCAGAAAACAATATTTTTAGCACTGACAACAGTATTTCTAGCACTGGCAACAACATTTCTAGCACTGGCACTGGTTAAAATACTAAAAGCATTTAATTTTAAATCGATTTGAAAAGTCAAGGGCTGGATCCCGATAGCTGACTACCTACTAAAATTCGTTACAGTTGATTTAATTTATAAAAACTTGATATGAAATGAAGTAAACGGTTGAATATATTTTATTCAAGCTTACTTCAAGCTCTTATCATCCGTTTGTTAATTTACCGTTAAATCGAAGGGTTAAACTAAATTTATTATTCTAGCTAAGACAAAAATATAGATAGACTAGTCTGGATTTAATGAGTACTTACATCCTTAAATACCAGTGAAGTGGAGTTCCATGCATCTAACTTGATCCAAACTGTTGTTGAAAAACAAGAGAAAAAATCGTGTTGTATCATGAGACAACACTATTTTTCTTTGTAGTTTTTATTATTTGTTGTTTTAGCGACTATAGAACATACTCGAAAAATTCAGCTCTTTACCATAATAGTATGGTTCATGAGATACAGCCCGCTGACAGACAGACGGAAGAACAGTGGAGGCTAGTAATAAAGTCCCGCTGTCACCCTGAAAGAATGATTCTTGAAAATATAAAATAATAGATTTTTTTATTCAAATAAGTATTTACAAGTGCTTTTGAATCGGACACCAAATTTTTTGGGAAACAAACTTGTACTAGGGATATAACAACGGTTTGTAAAGTAGGTTTCAAACTTATTGGTGGCTGAGAAGTTACTTACAAAGTTGCATCGCAATAACATACTTTGGGTTACTGATTTCTTTTTCAATGAAAATAGCGAGCAGATTGATTATCATCGTGATTACCGGCGCATAGAAACATTTGCAGCACCAGAGGAACCGCCAATGCGTTGCCGGCCTTTCAAGAACTTATTACTTATACACCCCCCCCCCCCCCCCCCCCCTTTGAAATCTAGTGGGAACACCGCCGAAGGGAGTTGGTTCCACAGTTTGCATGTGCGCGGAAAAATGATCTGACACAACGGGTGGTTGAAGTGCACCAGGCACCCAGGTGGTGAGGCTGAAATTGCTTATGATGGCGTGTGGTGCGGTTGTAGAAAAAGGAGGGTGGAATGAGGTCACACAACTCCTCAGAACACTCTCCATTATGAAGGCGATAGAATACGCAAAGGGAGCTTACATCTCTGCGGTGCTCCGGTGGCCCTACCGCGGTTGTTTGACAGCTACAATGTCACGATCGCAATCATCTCTGATTGGTTAATGCTCGCTCACTATTGGCTACAATGCATTGTCGCAACAAGAATGGCACAAATTCAGCCAATCAGAACAATTGAGATTGTAATAATGATTGATGCCGGTTTTAGACAATCGCCCTACAGGTTTCCCTTTGTTATACATTCATGAGCTGCATACTCACTTCTCAGCTGCCAAAAAGATTGACTCGATATGATGTTATAAGTCCCGCAAATTGCTAATGCGTGTGGCCGCTATTTTAGTGACGTCAGGTCTAGACTGTTAGGTAGTTTTGAGCTGATGGTCTATTTTTATTTCGGCTGATGTCAAAATGACAATGTAAATGAGACATGGTTCCAGCGCAATAGCAATTTGCGGGACTTATAAAACGATGACGTAACAAGATACGTGCGATTTGCGAAAGAGAGAGATGTAGCGATGTAGCGTTGAGCAAGGCTGATTTTACCGTGTTATTGTAGGTGTGTTTTGTATTGTACTATATGTAGAAGTCCAAATGTTCTTACTCGTGTTTTGTATAACTAGTCGCATCCACAGTGACCTCTGTTGTGTTCAGCATGAATCTATTGCACACTAACGACCGATATTAATAGTAATCAATCTGTGTATAATGTTCTGTTTTTGATAACAACAATGAAGCTAAGCAACTTATCCACTGATTATTTACTGACAGATTGTTTTTATTAATTTCAATCGTAAGTCCCCAAATCGAACCTTGGTAATTTGTTTCTTATACATTTATACCTCTCTCGGTTGCGCAACCAAGTGGATACCAGGTGACTACCCTTCATAGAGCCGATTTAGTAAGTAGCGCGACTCTAACAAAATGTATCATAACTACATCAAACACATTTGACATTACTTGGTTCTACATTGGTGCTTCTCTGAGCGATATTAAAATAATTTTTCGTAGAAAACCTTCAATGGGTTAAAAGTTAATGTCAAATGAGCTCGGTGACTACCATTCAGTGGTGAACACTGAGTTCACGAATCACCTCGCCGCTGGTTGCGCCACCAGCCACTGGTTGCGCCACCAGCCACTGGTGTCCTAGTGAGATGGGACGCTCACACCTCTCTTCCTCTCTTCGCCACCTGTTTCTTTGTCATTATACTTAGTTTCAGAGTAAATATGAAGGACACGTGTACTTCACTTGCGATTCGACGCCCACAGGCCACAGTGTGGACGTGCTCTAGAGTCCGTCAGTCTGGGTGCGACTTACAGCCGTACTCAGAGTCGCTTTATCGTTACTTAAGTTTAGTTAAAACGAGAAAGAGCTATATCTCTCACATAAATCTGTCTCGTTCTAACTCAATCTTAGGTAACGATTAGCGACTCTGAGTACGGCGGTTAATGTTTATTGTATCGCTGTTTCACTAGTAACTTCTGGCACATGTTTACAGTTCACACTGGGTTATTGTAATAACCTATTTTAATGTAAGTAATTACATGTTACAGGTTATAGAGTTGATGTATCCATTGTATATTTATGTAATTAAAATAAAAAATATGTATTTTCTTCCACTTGCTCGGAATTGGCTACTTTACTGAACAAAGTATTTCATTACAGAGGTCTGTTATCGGGTCATTACTGGCCGCACGGCAGCATTTTCCAAGAGGACTGTAATGGAAATTGCTGGACAGTTTCATTTTATTTTTATTTCTTAATAGTTTTTATTTATTTAAGTATTTTATTAAGTACTAGCTTATGCTCGCGACTTCGTCCGCGTGGACTACATAAATTTAAAACCCCTATTTCACCATCTTTTTTAGTAATTTTTATCATTATTTTTTTTAATGATTTTTTAATATTTTTTAACTTTGTAGATCTTTTACTCTTATTTTTTTCTTTCTTTATTTTTTTTTTTTTATATATTTTTTACTTTTAATTTGTTTTAATTGTAGATATAATATGTACAATATACATTTTCATATGAATCAAAACTTTGTTTCTTCAATAAATTTTTTATTGTTTCCTCGCAAATGGGAGAAAAGACTATACAAGTCTCTGGCGAAATGGCGATTACCAACCTCGTTTATTTTAAAAGAACTCAGCTAGCGCCTCGTCCTTTTAAAGTCGTATTAGAAGTCCTCGGCTTCGCCTCGGCCTTTGAATAATTCTCGGCCAGTAATCGCTGTATTTCAGGCCTGAACTTGTAATGTACTATTCTTCTTTTATTAATTTCTGACCCGGCGAACTTCGTAGGTACCGCCTAACAGTCAATTCTTTATACATTTTTTTTAATACTTACAATTTTTAAATTTATCTCTCCGTAAGGACCATCCACGTACTTCAAGGAATATCATAAAAAGAATTAGCGAAATCGGTTCAGCTGTTCTCGAGATTTGCGGTCAGCAACACCTTTAGCGTTTCATTTTTATATATAGAGATATAAAACACAAAAAATGTTTCTACCTATGTCCGTTATAGACTTTGAAACCATCCAACCGATGTGCCCCGAACCGGTTTCATTAGAAAGACAATAATGCGAAGATGGTTTTAGACACTTAAAACATTAGGCGCATTCTTTTGTAGCGTATTAGCACACGCCGGATGTCTGCTAGACGCTATAGTGTCATATACCAGTGAAAATTCTGTCCAATTCAATTCTTTTTATATTGATCTTGTGAATTTAGATGATGTGCAGTCCACCATTTTGTAAAATAAAATGAAATGAATGTGATATAATAATAAATGTTGTAATTTATTGAAATTCGATGTGACACAATGAAAGTAAATGTAAGTGTTTTAGTGTTGTTTAGTGATGTGTGTTGTTTGTATGTTATAGCTCAAATACACACGAGTGTGTTGGGCCGCGGTTACACCTGTAAGTTTTACTTACTATACGTAAGTAGCTTGCGTAATTAATTGACAACAGATTCACTAAGGTAAATTACACTTATAAGAGTGTTTGCACATTAGTCAATTTGTCGTAATTTAATCATGTAAGCTACTTACGTGAGTAAAACTTACGGGTGTAGGTAATTACGGCCTTACAACAATATGTCATGGTATATGTATTATTTTATTACTGTATCTAAAGGGCTCATATAGGTATATACTTTACGAACTATCAGGTGTTTGACGTCCAAACTAAGAAAGGGAAATGGTGTCCGTCATTATGGGGACGTCGTAGCTAGAAATGTAGTTTGATTCAATGATAACTTTGTAATGTAATTTTTCCTACAAAATCCATTGAAAATATATTGAAGCTGAATATATTTGTAGCTATGACGTCACAACATGGCGCCTGCATCCAGGCTGCGCCCTCAGCTATATCTATGGGTCCCATAAAATAGATGCGCCACGTAATAGTTTTTTAGTATGGTCTCAGAATACACATAATGTATGGTGTTTATTCAGTTTAACATAAAACTTCTAAAACTAGAGTCTCCTGCCTTTGTGATTTCTTAATTATTGAGTTTATTATAGAGCAAGATTCGGTTAGTTCGGACATGCCTTGTTTTCTGAGTTACAAAATGTGTGGGTAAAAAGTAGTAGGGTGTTTGTATAGTACGCGACCGAAATTAATGTGAGTACATCGGCCTTTAGAAGGAGATAGCAGATTTGTAGAGCGTTGTCCCTGTCGTTGAGACCGACAAAACGTCATAGTGACAAAGACAACGCTCTACAAATCAGAAATGTCATTCTAAAGGCCGATGTGCATTACTTTCGGCCGCGCACTGTACACTACGTACCTTTAACGTTCGCATATTTGCTAGCTCGAGCCCTAGGGGGGGGGGGGGGGGCAATTAAAAGATATTAACTGCTAAAGGTACTTAAAAGCATTACTCACTTTTCTTAAAGTCTGAGTGCTGATTCTTATGTTTTACAGAACACTGGTCAAGTGCCTGAACAGATTGTGATGCATCGGGCATTGTTACAATCTTTACATTCGTCCCAAGGTCCCGAATGACACTGGTTATAAGTCTTTTGAAATAAAATCAATATGGCGCAATTTTCAAATGTGCTTTTTTTTTATTTTAGTTCGTTTCTTTGCAGGGTAGTCGTGTTTTTTTTAGTGGACTAGACTTGTTTTAGTTAGTTTCGTGTGCGACTGACTAAACACCGTTAGGATGCGTTTCGACTGAAGGAGTTAAGCGGAGCGCATACGTATGATTAGTGTATTCCGGCGCGTCTCCGCTCCGTTCCGCTCGCCTCGACTTCAGTGGA
This sequence comes from Maniola hyperantus, assembly GCF_902806685.2. Classification (NCBI taxonomy): domain Eukaryota; kingdom Metazoa; phylum Arthropoda; class Insecta; order Lepidoptera; family Nymphalidae; genus Maniola; species Maniola hyperantus. The sequence goes on from NC_048555.1 coordinate 355,622, forward strand.
GACGCTTATGTTTGGATGTGTAGTCGCTCGCTAGATGCCAGCGACTTATTTTTCTATAATATTGAAAGTGTATTTTTCTAACGAGTAGATGCGGTTTTGAATATCGATGAACGTTGTCCATAGTTATTAAGTTAGATTTGAATATTATTATCGATTAGTTTTATTTATTTAAATCCTTGTAAGATTATTGACATTGAAAGATATTTTTATTAAGTCAATAATTCATACTGATGCCCACTGAGAAAGATTTAAAAGCAAGTATGAAAAAAGTTAACTTAGTGAAAAATAAGCTGTACTATTTTTAATATTAATAAAATGTCTCATACTTATTAATTTATAAACGCTTAGGCATGTAGACTATCGTGTGTAGTTTCACTGTCTGCGCAGGTCAATTTTTTCGCCTAACTAAAGCAAAACTATTGCCATAATTTTAATAAAAAAATTGCACACAGTTAATGCAAGCCAATAAGAAACAAATCGAAAGGATTAGCTCTCACTTACACTCACGGTGCACACAAGTGTATGAGTGAGACGGAATGATTAGCGCTGCTTCGTTTCGATTCATTTCTATGCTGGCATGAGTACGTACATATTATTATTATTTGTATTATGTCATTATTTTTTTGTTTTACGTAAAATATTTACTGTAGAAATTTTTGGATTTTACTTGCATAACATAGTTCTTATCACATATGTTGGTATTTATCTGTTAAGGTATAATATTAAAATTTATTTTAGTAACGTGAGGCTGCAACACTTTATTAATATAATTACTATTACTAAATATCTGATTACAACTACAGAGTTTCTAGAGGTTAGTGATATACAGTTCAAGTCTTGAAGTAGTACTTTGATAAATGTTACATACTTAGTAGTTGTTGTTACTTTTACTACCTATATACAAAATACAATATACAGATCTTGTAAAGCTCATTTTATTAGTACTTAAAAGTGTGTGGAATGCTTAAAGTAGAGATAAAATTCTGTTCTATTAATTTTTGTGAGTGTTGATATTATACATCATATTATCTTACAAAATTTAGCTTTTATATTCACTAAGCAGTAACTACAGCACACAAATTAACCTATGATTGGTTAGGAAACTAAATAATGCCCTATATATACTTAGTTGTAACACCCCACTCTGCCTCCAGCCATGTGCATACTGGGTCAAATTGAGTTGAAATATACATACTTTGATTCAACATAGTGGAGTTGGCTGGAATGTTGCAAAAATTCTCTGCCATTATAATGTCTAATGTTGGTTGCTTAATGAATATGAGGCTACAATTTGAATTATTTGTGTAATAATTTAATAGATTGTAATACTAAAATTTATTGAAAACTAGTCAAAAATAAAAATATTGCATTAAAAATAAGTATTTCATTTCCTCACATCCTGTTCAGTGTAGACTGCTGTAATTTATAGATGTTCTGTAATACGTGTACCAGGTAGGACGTGACAGGTCGAGATGGCAATCCACCCCAAAAAACCAGTCACCAACGTCTACTATGAGTATAGACAACACTAACTAACACTACCTACACCGGCTCCTCCATCCCCATACCGGTCCCAGACCAACCAGCTAACCTAGCACACCACAACCTAGTACTATAATCTCAACGTCTTAAACTACATTAGGTCACAACAACAATTATTATAACCTACAGTACGACACACATAGTGTCTACTGAGAAGTGCCCTCGGCAAGAGCCACACGAATAATGAATCACTACAAACAGCGCATCCGATTTTATAATCTCACAACGACGGTGGGGACGATGACGCGATGTTCAATGAGCAAAGTGTTTACAATTAAATGGTGGCGCGCCTATGGTGAAATAAAACAATAAAATTGATACTTATAACATTATTATTAGGAAATGAAACCAATTAGAAAAACAAAATCTTAACCTATGAAGTTGATAACAACTATGTGCAACACGAGGTGTGCAAATATGAAATCTGCGAATCCTCTCTCAGCGCTCAGTCCTAGGAACTCACTCTTGTTCTCTGGGTTCACTTGAAGTCTCAAACATACTGAAAAAAATAAATTTTATTATATTTTATGACTTGAGTAAAATTACTTACTAGTTAGATAATACATAGATCTACATTTAGCAAAATAACACAAAATTAGTTTAACAGCTTCCAATGAGTGTAACAAAGGATCTATTAGACAATTCAAATACTAAGGGGCTCTATTTGTGGCCTGCTAACTATAGTACACATATTGTTAATGTTAGAGTTCAAATTTAGGTTTGAGGTGTTAAGCCTCCAGTCTGCCAATACTTGCTTTTCTTTAGGATATGAAGTTTGAGTCCTTACCTCCGAGCACGAAGCAGCTGACTGTGGAAATGAAGCCGCTGAGGAAGGAATTGAACGGGAAGGTGCCGACGAGGCAGCAGTACACGAACTGAATGACAGCGGTCAAGAACACGTACAGAAGATACGCATCTATAATTTTCAGCTTTTTGGGAGTTTTTGTTGTGTATTCTTGGTACAGTTTAGGGATTACAGAAGCTATAGAAGTCATTTTGATATAGTTTACTATTAAATAAAATTATTACACTGCCCGGCGTTTGATTTGATTTTTGACAAGTGACCATTTGACATTTGACAAAAATGACAATATATGACGTGCCACGTGTTCTTGACCATAGACAATATTATGATCTTGATCCATTATTATGATCTTGTCCAGTGATGTGATGGTCGCTTCATGCTTGTGGCAAACAACTATAGTTTAAATACTCCTAGCAAACAACATAATAATTTTACATAGCTATTTTATTGTATCACGATTTTAGTCCTTATTGTGAACCATGGGTGAAAAAGGGGTGAACCATACTTTTGACTTGACAGTTGACCCATTGAGTTAAAACGGCGCGTGAGAACATAGGTACGTGAGAACTTGGATGCGTGAGAAGCTATCGTAGATAGAATAATAGGTAGATTTAAGTACTGTGTAACCGCGTATGAGATAGCGATAGCGCGACGTAACGATGAATAACAGGACAATTATTACCATTGTTTAGTTAGTCAATATTTGTATTAACCGATCAACAACATTTGTATTAAACGTTTTTTATGTAGGCTACTTGACTCATATCTAATTTCGTCCAATAAATCATTATTTATTATAGTATTTTGCTTAAGACAACGAAATATATCAATAACAATTATTAAAAACGCAGGATGGATATATAAATCCAATTTTAAAAAATACAGTTTTTATTTTTATTTGAAACGCAGAAAACGCTGTCAGCCATGATGTGACGTCATTGAATATGTAAACAAAGAAATGTCATCCCTATGTCACGCGGGGACTAACGTAGTATCCATATATATAAAATTTAGAGTCCTGACTAACTTATATATCAACGCACAGCCTAAACATCTAAACAGCTGGTCCTAGATACATGAAATTTGGTGGGTGTGTTCTTTGTAGGTAAAGAGAAGGTATCCACTAGGAAAGGATTTTTTGAAATTCCACCCCTGAGTGGGTTAAATGGAGGTTTGAAATTTATGAAGTTCACGCGGGCGAAGTCACGAGCATAAGCTAGTTTTTATATATTTCTAAAAACTCATAGTAAACGTAAAAAAAAATCGTTTTCTCTTTATAAATTGAATAAGTTATTAAGTAAGACTTACAACAAAGTGATCTTTGCAAAAATAAATTTGGGTTGAAGTCGTTACTCATATTATAGGATCCCTTTAAGCAAGTCTTCGCGTGTTACGTATATTTATTTCACTGGGCACTAATCCACAACTTTCCTGTGGTCTTTATCGATGCGTTTTTTACATTCTCGGATGATACAATAACGAAAATTACTATATTTTTCATGTACACTAGTATAGAAGTCATGTTTATTAAACTTTGGGAGGTTATGCTGTTGTTTACAAATGCATGACGTCAGAGCACAGATAATCTATCGGCCAAACGTGGCCGACAGTGTTTTCACCTGTCTAAGAAAAATATATTTTTAAATGAAAGTTTTACGGTTTTTAGGGCGCAAAAAAATATAGTGTTAATTTTTTTTTATATAATAGCACAAATATTAACCATTTAAGACCAACTTTAAAAAAGTGTCAAGTAGCCTAAAAACCAGTTACACGATAAGGGACAAAAAATAAGTTAGCTGCGTCTCTGTTTATCACATTAGTAACTTTATCTGTGCTCTCTCTTTAGTGTGAATGAGAAAGTAAACGTTCGTGTATCTACCTTTATTACTCTATCTACACTCCACACTGTCGACGTTTGTGGCTGTTGGAGTGTTGGCCTCTTTTTTTTGTCGGTGGTGTTGACCAACTGTCTGGAGTCGGCATGAGTTATGAGCTGTGTTTCGATATGTAAATCGAGAATTACCGTGTTCAAGGGTTAAAATTACGGTGTTTCTAGATTAAATTACGGTGGATTAGCTAAAAGAATACCGTGTAAATTACCGTGTCATTTTTAAAAGAAAAAACGTCACGAATTTGCTTTTTTATCAACTATTAATATTATTCTGAATCTGACTCTCCTAGCACAGCAATATCTTTTTCATATACGGATTTATTCATATTAATATTTTGTTAAATCTCATTAATTTTACATTTTACTCCTTCCTAATTGCTTGAATAAGGACGAAAATAGATTACTGAGATTTGATGCTTAAACCGAGAGCAAGAGAAATGTTGCCATTACGAAATATGCTAAGGTGACTGAGATTCGTACTCGTATTACGCAGTATATTATGAATTTTTAACGTGATTTTGTATTACGGTGACACGGTCAAGGTAATGGCTATATTACCTTGACGGTAGATTAGGGCTGAATTACGGTGCATCTACGGTAATTACCGTGTACATGGAAACACTGCTTATGAGTCTGTCTTTCTGTGATTGTCAAAACTCGAACTAATTTTGCATGTCATTCGAAAACATTGAAAATAGTAAAACTTTCTTGTTTTGTCTTTATAATATTGTGTTAAAAATATATTCAAAATGCTTAGTATCAATGAAAACTTCCCTGAATATGCTGTTCCCGGCGCAAAGCAAGTATCCTTCGAACCTTACGCAGACAACGGCGGAAGCGTTGTTGCAATCGCCGGCGATGACTACGCTGTGATCGGGGCCGATACCCGTCTCAGTACTGGCTTTTCCATCTATACGAGAGAACAGAAGAAGCTTTTCAAGCTGTCTGACCGCACTGTGCTCGGAGCGACGGGGTGCTGGTGCGACACCCTCACGCTGACGAGACTGCTGAAGGCACGCATGCAGATGTACGAACACGAGCACAATAAGGCTATGTCGACGCCTGCGGTCGCCCAGATGCTGTCCACGATGTTGTATTACAAGAGATTTTTCCCCTACTATATATCTAACGTGCTCGCTGGACTCGACGCTGACGGCAAGGGCTGCGTATTCAGCTACGACCCTATCGGCCACTGCGAGCGCTCCAACTACCGCGCCGGCGGCAGCGCGGGGGCACAGCTGCAGCCCCTGCTCGACAATCAGATAGGTCTTAAAAATATGCAAAATGTACAAGAGGCACCCCTGCCCAGAGATAAGGCGCTGGCTCTTCTCAAGGATGTGTTCACCAGTGCGGCCGAGCGCGACATCTACACCGGCGATTCTATCTACATCCTAATCATCACAGCCAACGGTATTCAAGAAGAGAAGTTTGAACTCCGTAAAGATTAGTAGCTAAATACTTGTAAAATAAAGAGGTTTTCAAATAAATAATTGTTTACTTTTCAATAAGAACTTTAATACCTTCTGTTAACAAAACAGACTTAAAAATAAGTAACTGAATTTATTCTAGGAATAATTAATTACAGGGTAACTACAATATAATTACATATTTTGTTCAAATTATTTACAAATCTCAATTGCAATGACTAACAATTTAATACAAAATGAACTCATTTATACTTAGGCATAACAAATATATTTCTAGGAAAGTTTTTCTCAAAGATTTCTGATATTACATCCTGCTTGGAGCTATCCCCAAGGACTGTGGCTTTCAATCTGGGCGGAACTGTGTTCCCGGTCACCAGAGGTAGGATGTTGTAAAACAGCTGCAGCTCGTCTTTGGGTGGAACAGTGACAGAAAATTTCTTATATCCAGAAAATATGTAAGTGTCCGTCCCCTCCACTGACAGACAGAGTCGGATGGGCACATCGGTTCTTCCAGTCAGTCTACACTTGAGCGGAACAGAAGTCATGAGTTCCACAACTTCGGGATAATTGACTTCAATGGAAATAGGACAGTCTTCTATAGCGATCCCCGCCAGAGGACTGCTGCTCATCACAAAGTGGCCGCCGGTGCTGCCTTTCCGCCTCCACATGATGTTGTACAAGCCTACTCTCACAGGTGGGTCTTTGGGTTTGTACTTTGCTCGTATACATATGGCATCAGATGCCACATTTTTTTCAGCCACCTGCAAGTTGCTAATGCAAGATGTTGGCTTCTTATCATCCCCGTAGCTGAAGCAATCCACCGTCTCTAACTCAGTATCTAAAATACATAAATCCCATGGACTTAGAATTTTTATTTCAGGCATTACTATAAAAGGATCGTCTACAAAGCATTTGGTGATAGGCATAAAATTAACTTCTACGAAATTAGTAGCCACTTCGAAAGGCTTTATAACTGTAATTTTTGTAGTAAAATCTTTGAGACATTTAAGTTTTGGTGTTTCCTGAAAGTCTATGTTGTAAGACACTCGCAACTGCACGGTTGCTGTGGCAGTTCTGTTGGTCTTCAAGTAGAACATGTCGGTGAACATGGCCGCCGGGTCCACATTGCCCACTCGGAACCTCAGAGGTTGAGGCTGCGGCTCACCGTGCTCCAAACTCAGCTCGGTCACCGTTTCTGGGTTTGGATTATCCGGTGAGCTTAGAAGAGAAAGAGCTATCGTCATATCGTAAACCAAACTGTCTTCATTATTCATTACAGTAAATGTTGTCGGAAACCACTCTCCTTGCAGTGCAGGAACCGCATTGTCAATTGCTAGAGACAATCTACATTCTCTGCTCGTGATACTCGTGCTAGTCAAAGGCACAATACAATCGTACTCATAGTCACTCTTAGGACTCAGTATGAAGTGAAGCAACTCGGGATGAACGGTTGGTTCTAAGGATTTATTATCTTCAACTTTAAAATTCATAACAATCTTTCTTCTCCTTTCGGTGTCGAGGATAAAGGACACATTTTTAATGCTCAAATTAGATCCTATATCATGTGGATTACATTTAAACTGACATAAGAATCTTTTCACCTTTCCACCTTCTAACTTGACATTAGAGTTTCCTTCCTCCAATATAGGAATCTGGATAGTGTCTGCATGTGCAGCGACTGTGAGGAGCGCAGCCTGCACTGCAAGCGTGGTGTTGTAAGTGAGCCGCACAAATAGTTCAACCTCAATAGTGTCATCCATTCTATACTTACTTTGCTTAAATTTTGTCTTTACTTCTATGAGACTAGATATATTCACCATGTCAATAACGACTGTCAGAGGCTCCTTCTCCACAGCCAGCTGCCAGAGCTCCAGGGCTCTGCTCTGCGAAGAAGCAGGGAGATCTGGCTCAGGTGCTGGAATGTTCAGATTGAGGACCGACATTACATTCCTGAATATCCTGTCCTTGTCATTATTTGGCACTTGAATGTGTTTGGAGAGTGCCTCTATGGAGAGCTGAATGTAATCTTGAACCTTTGCTGACAAGTAGGCGCATTGCAATGCTCGGTTTAGCACGTGCGAGGCGAGGAACCACCACTTCTCTCTCCTGTAATCCCAGAGCATGTGAGTTAAAAGCGTGAGCGCCTTCCCATAATCTGCACAATAGTAATATTCATTGGCCATTTCGACCACTAGCTGCTTTCTCATCCGGGGGGAATGGAACCTCTTGAACTGGGTGATGGCACTACCTAGGAAGCTGATTATCATTGCAGAGTGATTGAAAACTCTCTCATTGTACTGCAGTGCCAGTACGGCTGCCTGCTCTTTCTGCGGGTCGTGAGGATCGGCGCTCAGTCTCCCCGGCCTCCACGGCCTCTGACCATAAAATTCCACTATGCCCTCCATGGGATCTGGAGGTGGTGGATACTGCAGGGCCTCACAGCACACGGACCGCATGGCTTGCCTCCTCTTCGCTGTGAACTGAGCTGCATGTTGATAGTAAAACCCTGGATGCTGGGACTGGATTGCGGGGAGTCCTAAGCTAATCGCTTCATCGAACAGTTCTCCAAATGCACTATACTGCCTCGCTATCCAAGCATAGTGTTCAAACAGTAGTTCAGTTGGTCCAATTCTGTTTTTATAGCGTTCAATGTGAGACTTGAGCTGTGAGATCGCATCCCTCGCCAGGTTCAATGCGAAAAGCAGCTTGCATAGTTTGTAATTTATGTACCCGGCGACAGTTCTGATCTCATGTATGTTGGTGTCAACCTGCCGGGTCTCCAGCAAGTTGTTGTACGCGTGCATGTAGTGCTTGTGGGCCGTGCTCAGGTCCTGCTTCAGCTCGTTTAGGAAGCCCAGCTTGAACTGGTGTCGAACAAATAAATATTGATGAGTGGTTTTGTTCAAATAGTCTCGGTGTTGCTTGATGTTTTTAGTTTCATGGTGATAGTAGTTCTGTGCAATATCGTAGAAGGCGTTCTCTAGTCGGACGACGTAGCCCATCAGGTGGTCGCTGTGAGGTAGCACGAACAATGATTTGGATTGTATCTCGCAAGCGGAGCTGAGGGCCTGCGCCCTCTCGGCGCCGAGCATGTACTCGGAGGGCGGGGGCGAGAGGCCGCTCTGCACCACGACGACGGCGACGCGCGTGGCGTGGCCCTCCACCGCGGCGCGGATCGACTGCACCCGCGAGGCACATTCGATGATCTTTTCGTTCCACTGCGGATCGTTCCATTCCATGTCGTAGAAGATGACGACGACGGCCGGTATGAGGGAAACACGTTTCGGTATCCAGTTCTTCTTCAATATGCCTTTCGGAATGTACCACTCGTAGGAGTTTCTCTTCGGTTTGACGACGGGGAACTCGAAAGTGTTGTTGAGCAGTTTGAACTTCACCGAGGCTCGGTCGGGGCGGCGGTTGTTGGAGAAGGCGTCCCATATCGTCTTGTGTATCGCGTTGTTGATGGTGTCCAGCCCCGCGAGCCCCACCAAGGCCAGGGGTTTGAGAGTGATCTCCGGCGGAAACTCCGTGTTGTCGCTCGGCTGGGCCGTCATCGCGGTAATTTACCTGGGTCAACTGAAGGGCCGAAGCGACCGAAGCCTGTCTTATGTTGCTATTTCATAACACTGATCACTATTTACAATTAATACCTAATTACAATGCAAGTGAATGCAACAATAATTAAGCGAGCTCCAACTCCCCATCGTCAAGTCAACAAAAAACGTCAATCACGACACGTCAAAGTCAGTCAATCGACACTAGTGTGACCATCTCAAAAATGTTAAATATGCCCAACATTTGCTAAAAATCTGCCAAACTACTTCTGAAAATTCAGAACCATTAAGCATTTTGAGATAATTTCATTAATAATTTTTTCACTGAGGTTGATTTGTAACGGTTTAATTAGATACTAGCTTATGCTCGCGAGTTCGTCCGCGTGGACTACACAAATTTCAACCCCCTATTTCACCCCATTAGGGGTTTAATTTTCAAAAATCCTTTCTTACCGGATGCCTACGCCATAATAGCTATCTGCATGCCAAATTTCAGCCCGATCCGTCCAGTAGTTTGAGCTGTGCGTTGATAGATCAGGTAGTCAGTCACCCTTTCCTTTTAAATATTTAGATAACGGAGATTTCTTAAATATCAACCAAGCGCACGTTTTGAAATTGTTATTATCGTGGAAATAGAAATAGAAATTTTGTGAAAATATAAACTATCTTGCTATTACGGTTCACGAGATACACCGGTGGAGTGCCTGAGAGACAGTCGAACGGACGGATGAACAGTGAAGGCTTAGTAATAGGGTTCCGTTGGCTCCCTTCGGATTAGAGGTGTCAAAAAATAATGTACCTAATAAATTTATTAAATATATAAATGTATTCAAGATATTCGTTTTTAGATTAAAACAAAATTGAATACAATATAAAATAAATAGTGAAAATTTGAGAAAATCCTTCCTAAAAAATAACTCAGGCGTTCGATCTTTGATACGCCGCGCGCGGCGCGACCGAGCGACGATATTAGAATTAAAATATATTAGGTAGGTACAGCTGAATACAAATATCGTCGCGATTCGACGGTGAATAATTATTACATCGAATTTTCGTATTGGCCTGTTACATGTTGACTGTGATGATACGAGTATGCGGCTAGTATTTTTATCATTTTGTTTGTTTCGTAATAAATTTTGAATGCAGTTTTATTTATTTGTGAACTTGAGTGTCGATAAATATTTAATGCGAATAATTGTAATGTAGATTAGGCAAAATAATGTAGATTAGGTACATTTTTGTGTTGTGATAGATTTGTGTCGCGCGTTAATAATACCTATTATAGTAGATTTGTTCTTTTTGGAAATACTTGCGTCATTTTATAAATCGTATGAGAAAATGTTTTTCAAAGTGTAGGTCTTATCATACATTTAAGTATTATAGGTAATAGGTTAGGTACGTGAAGTGGTATTGTTCTTTTTAGAAATCATCATCATCATTTTATAATTCGTATGATAATAAATATGTAGAAATGTATGATAATAAATATAGTAGTTACCTACTAAAAAGATTTTTTTATAGGTAACTAGGTAAACTTACCTACCTATTGTATTGTAGGTATCTACTTGACATTGCTTTATCGTTCTACTTGTTTTTATTTTTACATACATAGGTAGGTACTAGGTACTGTATTCCGCGACAGGTTGAGATGGCAATCGGGGTATGAGGCGGGGGTGACACCCCGCACACCCGCACGTCACCCTCGCTCGCCCGCACTGGGTTAGCACAGGGGCCGTGCGGGTGTGCGGGGCATTCCCTCCCCGATTGCCATTTCGACCTGTCGCGAAGGTATGGATTGGGTACCTATTAAGAGTAAAATTTAAAATTTAAATCAATCGAGTTAAATACAAGCTATACCCTAGTTCTCGACCTTATTGACGGTTATGAGAAAGTTGTTTTTTGTCATATTGTTGCTCAGTATAATTCATAGATTGCTAAAATGCTGTTTTCTGACGTATGTCAATAAGGTCGAAAATCGATTGCACCCATTTTTCTGCTTGCGCCTCACGGTTCAAGCTATTTTTTTTTTGTAACAAAATAATGTAACGTTAATAATTATTAAATATTTGTCTGTAACACGTGATAATATTGTGATACACACATGAACCTGTATTTGACACCTCTACTTCGGATACGGGATCCCAACATAAAGTAGAGTAGTTAAATAATAAAACTTAGAAAATAATAAATTTTTTTTTTTAATTTAAAAAATTATAAGGATTTCCTTGAAGTCTGCTACATTTTAAAATCGTCCGCCTATTCTGCCAGGATTAGTTTTTTAGGAGCCAAATCTGCTCGAATGGTAGAAATCTACAACAAATGGTCACATCGACACTTGACCACCGACAGTCGACAGACAACAAATATCAACCAAGAGCAAGACAAAAAAATAGAAAACGTCAGTTCCGACATGGTTCCGACTTCCGTGCTGTAGGTACCTACCTACTGTGGCAAATCGTGCATTATTAGTCTGTAAAAAGCGTTTTGTTTTGTTGTCCTTGTCACAGACCAATGTCCTTGTTTTGTTGTGGTTTTGTTTTGAGTAGTATATATGTTATTGGTCTGTGAGTAGTATTGGTATATTGGTATATCCTATATGTTATTGGTCTGTGAGTAGACCTTTTTATGGAGCCTAAAATATATTTGTTAAAATACCTATATGATCAATTCAGACTGAATCTCAAAGATTAAAAACAATACCATTTTAAATTGTAAGGCAGTGTTCATTTATCAAATCTGTCAGTGAAACGACAAAAAAACATCATGACTTCCCAAGCTCTAGCTTCCCTCACAGCCACTTACACGGATTCAGAAGGCGAGGAGGACATGGAAGACGGGCAGCAGACGCCGGACAAGGACGAACCGGCGGTCACACGGTCCCTGCCCGCCAGCCCGCAGACCGTCGAGGAGAACAAGCAGTCCTCGTCTGCGCCCGTGTCGCCCAAACGTAGACTAGTCTCGTACGTGGACGACACGATAGTCTCAGACGAGGAACCTATGTCACCGAGCGCTGAAAATGTAGACGACATGAGAAGACTGTCGATGGAAACGGACACGGACGAGGCGATCCCTCGCTCCGACCCCGACGATTCGGAAGACGGCGTCGTCATCCCCGCCGAACCACAGGGCAAATGCCCCAAAGAACTACAAGATACGATAGCAAAGTTTTACAGCCGCATGATGACCGAAGGCCTAGACATGAACAAAATAATCCAAGATAAAAAGAACTTCAGGAATCCTAGTATATATGAGAAACTGATCCAGTTTTGTGATATAAATGAGTTGGACACTAACTATCCCCCCGAAATATACGACCCACTGCGATGGGGCAAAGAGTCATACTATGATGAGTTGGCTCGAATTCAAAAATTAGAAATGGAGAAACGGGAAAAGGAAAAAAAAAGATAAATTGTCAAAGATTGATTTCATAAGTGGAGTCACTAAGAAATCAGACAGTGATGATGATAAGAAACGAAAGTCTAAATGGGATCAAGCTGCACCAAATGTGGCATCGAAGCCCAGTATAAAGCAGCCGGGCCTGCTGCAGCAACCCCTGACCACCAACGTCACGGGAACCAAGGGAACTGTCATTTCAGCATTTGGATCTATAGCTAAGAAGTCTAAAATATGATCTAAAATAAAGATGCTACAGCAAAATTTTTTGATATCTTTTGAGTAATTTGTTGTGGTTCTTTAGTATCAAGCTTAAACTTTCATGAATGTAAATAATAAAATAAAAATCTTATCAAATAAGACAGCATTGTTTTAGTGGATGGGGATAAATAGCCTGGAAAAACCTCCCACTTATGCAATGCAATACCCTCCTTATAATAAGTACTATGAATTTTAGCATGAAGTAGGGCCACATAGTATGAGTGAACTAAGGTCAGCTAAGCTAACATGCAGGGTGTCTTCACATAATGCAACTGAACCACATAATATACATCACAGATGTGGTTCAGTTGTGTCATGTGAATGAGTTAATGAACCAATTCTTGCTTCTTTATTTTAGATTGAGCTCACACAAGCAGAGTTAAAAGTAAGCATTATAAACCTTGTAAATAGTTCATTATAAAATAAGTACCTAGTACTTAATAGATTGGTATCCTAGTAGTATATATTTTATTGAGTAATTAGGTGGTTTTAGATGTTTCTAAACAATTTACAGCAGGTTATTGAGAATTTTCTACCAATAATTCCATTGAACCATCAAACTCACAATATTTGTCGTTTTTCTAAAGTTACCCGTAGCTACTGTAGCAACTGAGTGACAAAGAAGTTGGAAGTACTACTACGATTCTCAGCAATTTTCTAAACGTCAATAGACGAAGAGGAGGGGTTAGGGGGCGGTTCTTATATAAACACAACAAACCTTTGTTCGTCAACCAAAATAAAATTGTTTATTTGATTGACCTTTTCACATTTGACAGTATTAATAGTGGGTTGACTTAATATTTTGTTCAAATTCGCGCAAAATGGCTGAGGCGCCCGTGGACGAGCCCGTACCGTCCTCTAGCAAGAGTCCCGAACTCGAGGACGCGCAAGAGGACGAGGGGCCATCGCCCAAAAAACGTAAAATTGATCCCGAGGACACTGACAAGCTGGAGCACAGGCTCGGGGGCATCCTGTGCTGCGCAGTTTGCCTCGACCTGCCTCCGGCGGCCGTTTACCAGGTATTCCAAAACAGTTGATACATAGCATTCCCTCATCTCTGAATCAGCTGTTTATTTTGTTTACTTTTATTGACATTTCTTTTAATAAGCTACGAAATAATATTAATTTTCTGAATTTCTTCTACGCAACATATTTTGCTCAACGCTTTGATATAAACTGGTATTGGAACGTTACGGCAACGATAACCCACTTATATATTTTATCGACGCCATAATGTTTCAAGTAGAATTATAGGAATAGATAGTTTGTTACCGATTTATTTGTTAGGTCCCATTGGATAATTAATGTTCTATGCATAGATTAATTATTGGTCTCGCTCATGGTTCTATGTCATAAATTTCTGAAAAATTGTCATCAATTTGTGATTATTGAAATATTAAAAATGTGATAGTTAAGTTAGTTAAATTGTTATGGTTAAGTATTTGTGATATTGTAAAGCTGTTATATTATGTAGTCTGTATGATCTCATAGTTGTACACTTTTTGTAGTTTTTCACATAAATAAATAATTATTTGAGATATACAGTTCTTTCTTTATTGAGACTCCTTAGAAAAACCCCTATCCTGATCCAAATTTAGAATTATGTTTTTATCCCTGTGAAGATTATTATTATCTTAAAATTAAAGACATTAGTATGAAAATCAGTTAGAACTTTAGTTAAATAAATCATTAAAAGAATTTTAACGTTTAAACTACCGTGAGTGATTTAGTCAAAAAAGCGGCACGTGCGCGAACGGACTCCCTTGAAAAAGGACCCCGTATGGGTTCGAAACTAGTCGGGCTAACGTCGACTAAACACGTGAGACAGATATTATTTAGAATTAAAAGAATTGGCTACAATCTCTACATGTTATGTAATTAATATCACTGATCATAGTTTCTTAAGTCTTTCATTGTAAGAACTTAAAACTCATAATTTCTAAAAAAATATATCTCATTAAAACTAGCTAATGCCTGGCATGCGTTACAATTTACAATGAGACCATGCCAACAATTTTACATTGATGGAACAATGAAAACTTTCCTATCAACAACCGTACAAAGTTTCATCACAATTGGATGAATGATATATGTACAAAAAAAGATGCATTCATTTTTATAGTAGGTATATATATTTGAATGGTTTTTAGGACTCAATCTTATATAGTTTGATTTCAGGATCCACAAATTATGAGCAGCTCAGGTAGAACACACACACATTAGATTTACAAAACACAGTACAGTGTAAACTTCCTAATGATCAAAATTACTATCCTTGTTGATAAGTCACTTTGCAATGTTGTTACTTTTTAAAGATTGTAGCCTTTTTGACAAACAACAACATGGCTAAGTCATTTATCAACATATTAGGTGCATTTAAATTGATTATACTTTTAGCTGTTAAATGAATTTTAAGGGTGCAACCTATTCCTTTTATAAAAGAGTTATTTATTTATTGATTTAGAGTACAGGTAATTCAATAAATAAAGAAATACTTATACTGAATATTATGTGTAAAATAAAGTAAACTTGCATTAGTGAGTTAAGTATTTATTTAATAATTTTTATTTTATAGGGAGGTTTGCCTTAAGGAGAGTTTACGTTGTATATTTTATCCAAAGAGAAGTCTGTCACCGGGGCTGACTTTATCAAATATTTAGACTTGATGCTGAGAGCTGTGCTGCAATTTTACTAAGGCCTGAAACTAAAAGTTTAATTAATGTGCAAATAAATAAATAAATATATTCACAGGGTTGCAAATTGCAATAGATATTATTTTTAACACGTCAGAATTTTAAAGTCATTGGGTATACCTGAATGAGTTAATATCTCATTTTCCATGTTATTACACTTATTTCCAGCACACTCGAATACCATTTATAGTACGCGACAGGTCGAGATGGCAATCGAGGTGGGGACGCCCTGCAGACCCGCACAGCCCCCGCGCTAACCCGCTTCGGGATAGCGCGGGTGTGCGGAGCATCCCCCCGCCTTATATCCCGTTTGCCATCTCGACCTGTCGCGTACTATATTATGTACTGTAAGGCTGATCGCACACTAGAGCCCAGCAGCACGCGCCGCAAAAGTATCGGGCGTTGATCGCAACATTTTCAATTCAGAAAACACGTATGACGTCATCATTACCATACTTGCTGCACGTGCGTAATGATTGCGGCTGCTGATGCTGACGATATGCGTTGACGCATTTCCGTCAATTCGTTTCGATGACCTCATTTGGCTTCTAAGGCTTATTATTCGTCTTACGCTGATGTCAAAGTAAGAGAATTTCAAAGGCTGAAGACGTTGCGTTCTGTGCATGTAGCTTTTACGGTGCGGCGCTGCCTTTAGTCTACAATCAGCTGAATACTCAAAAATATCAGTACAAATATTTGAATGCCTGTTGTTTTGCAGTGTAGCAACGGGCACCTAATGTGTGCACCTTGCTTCACTCACCTGCTGGCGGACGCTCGCCTGCGGGACGAGAGCGCCACGTGTCCCAACTGCCGCATCGAGATCTCGAAGACCTCCGCGTCTCGTAACCTCGCGGTAGAGAAGACCGTGTCCGAGCTGCCGTCCGAGTGCCGCCACTGTGCCAAGGTGTTCCCGCGACACTCGCTGCAGCATCACGAGGAGCAAGTTTGTGAAGACAGGTAATTTGACCATGTGCAAAGTACACTGTCCTAGCGTGTCGTGCTGCTATAGAAGATGAAAGAGACGAGCCTTGCTTCGATTCGTCGATAGTTACGCCAGACCCCAGAGTGTTTTGCGGCATACGACCCTATTGTTGTTTATTTTTTATTGTTGCTTTTATTTCACAAATATTTTAGTCCTATTTGAGGCGTACAGCGTACCTATTATACACTTAAAATCTTCATGCCTTCACAAAATAATTTATGTTCTGCATGACAGTATATATAACTGTCCAATAAACGCTGTAGTAATGTCACAACAATCCATCGTTTTTATCCATCTAAAACTGACACCGAGTTTCATCCCCAGGCAGTACAAGTTTTCCCAACTGGTTGTTGATTCGGAACCACGTAGCGCGTTCTCTGGTTTGGTTCGCATTGTGGCCAGGCTGTATTGGCTGCTGGTGTCCGCTCTCAGGAGAACGTACCTCGTCTCTGAGCTCTCGGCCTCATCGGTCAAGCGCCGTAGGTACCTCAGGTGTGTTGCTCACTTGTACACTTTGGCGCTGACCGGTATTAACATTCGAATCGCTTTAACGCTTTTTTCATACTAATAATATAAATGCGAAACCGCGTTTAACCGAATTTGACGAAGATAGCTTAAATCCCGGGAACAGACATTATGCTATTTTTATTCCCAAAAGTCCCAGTGTCATTGATTTTTTCGGTTCAGAAATAGCTTGCATGCTGGGGACGGACAATTGGTTACTTTTATCGCGGAAATTCAATGAGTTCCCACGGGATTTTTAAAAACCCAAATCCACCCGGAAAAAGTCGCAGGCATTATCTAGCTTGTCAATATTTATCACTTCACCTACATATTTAGGTCATTTTATTATCACACATACCTACCTAAATACATTTGTCGGGTCATAAAGCTACGAGTATATCCGATCAAGTATTTTATTAAAAATACTACGTCGTTTCAAACATCTCGTTGTAACTATAGTGGTTGATAGTACCTAATTATAATCTATTATCTATTAATATGTATCTAATTGTGCTCAAGCGATTAAACCGACCAGACCTCGGGTTATTCCCGTTGAGTCACACCCCCGTGTGTAACACTGTGACACAAGGTGCCTAAAATTTCAAAACATTCCCGTTGAGTAACACTGTTACACAACGGGAATTAATTTGAACTTGTTGGCACCTTGTGTCACACCTACATAAATACATATTATTGCGCGTGTATCAAGTATTAACTGATTGTGCACTTTTCCGGGATGTTATTTATTTATAAATACAAGATGGCCATCTGACAAACTATGAGTTAAACCAATTAACAAATAGGCGTACAATAACACTTGGTCTAATGCGAACCAAACATATTTATTTATTGGAAACTTCTTTTAACTAATTATTCTATTAAAAATCGAGATGGTTTTTTCAGTGTACATCAGCAACTTTAACTTGTTTTCACTTTCATTTCCCGTCAGTCCTAGCGGATAAAGAAGTTTCACTTCGATGAGATAGGTTTGCGCTTGACGACAATCATGCTTCATGGAAGGCTTGCAGGTGTAGCTCGGCTAAAGATCAACGTTTCGTCCCTCCTTCCTGTGCTGTTTCGTACCTTGGCGGTCCCACTGGTGCTGCAAATGTTCATGAGCGACGCTAATACTTAAGCATCAGGTGATCCGCCTGCTCGCTATTGTTATTTTTAAAAAAACCTACAAGAATGGCGTCTTTTCGTGCAGGGTGACGGGGTGCCGCTATGCGTGCCTGGGCTGCGGCTGGCGCGGTGCGGCGGCGAGTGCGGCGGCGCACGAGGTGGCGTGCGCGCACCCGCGCCAGTGCGCCGCCGACTTGCTGGAGCTGCTGCAGCAGCGCGAGCGCGCCGCCTCCGACGCGCTGCAGCTGCACACCCAACTACTGGACTTGCTCTCCTACGAGAAGATCACCTTCACAGGTAACGGAAACACCACGACAAATAGATCTATTCCATACCACAGTGGTTACAAAACAGTGCGGTAATTTCCATTTTTGGACTAGTGCAGGTCGCCTTCTTATATCGAGGGGTTTTAAAGTATCGAATATTTTTTACTTACTACACGACATTGTGTAAAACTTCTCGCTGACTATCATTTTCTGAAATCCAGCTCGCGATGTAAATACTGCCGGCTATAGTTTTTCATTACATAGTATTATTTAATTAAGTTGTTTTATAGGGTATATTAAAGGTTCAGTACCTCAAAAGGAAAAACGGAACCCTTATAGGACCACTTAGTTGTCTGTCTGTCTGTCTGTCCGTCTGTCTGTCTGTCTGTCAAGAAACCTACAGGGTACTTCCCGTTGACCTAGAATCATGAAATTTGGCAGGTAGGTAGATCTTATAGCTGACATTTGGGGAAAATCTTTAAACCGTGAATTTAGGGTTAGATCACACAAAAAAAATTAAATTGTGGTCATGAACTAATAATTAGTATTTTCAACTTTCGAAGTGAGTGACTATATCAAGTGGGGTATCATATATGTTGTAGTGGGGTATGGGGTCTTCACCTGTACATTCTAAAACAGATTTTTATTTATTTTTATGCATCATAGTTTTTGAATTATCGTGCAAAATGTCGAAAAAATACGACTGTAGTACGGAACCCTCATTGCGCGAGCCTGACTCGCACTTGGCCGGTTTTATTGTATAAGGCGCGTTTGGAACCCTCGTTGCTTTAGTTTTAAGTTATCGTTATCTTACAAATCCAACAATTGTCAATTAAAAAGTATACAATGTTTTGAATAAATGATTTGACTATTCTCTACGTTGTTGGTTCAGATTTGCAGCTTAAGCCGTACCGCACGGAGGAGCTGCACAAGCTGTACTACGAGACGTCGCGCTTCTCGGCCTTCGGTCACCAGTGGCTCGTTAAGGCCTTCGTCAACAAGCACCAGCGGGACCCCACGCAGAGCTCCCAGAGGGAAATTACGTACCAGGTATATAGTATAACCAGTGGTTCGCCGGTAAACTAAGATTCGCGTCCTGTGAGTTTGGACCACCTGTCAATCCAAGACACCATAACACAAATTAATGTTAATTGTCGCTGCTAGCACCATTTATCAATACACAATTGTAAAGTTTAGTCAAATTCAGACTGACTAGGAAATTCAGGCTTCCATCTCTCGACAACTGAGCGCTAAGCTATTTCAATGGTGTAAACAGTTTGGTATGCCTCTATAATCTGCTCGCCCATTGTTCCTAGGTGAGTTTCTACCTCAACAGCTATTCTAAATGACGAATATCTAACTGCACTGGAGATATGCGTGCGTATCACGGGGGTGTACCTAATCACCGACAACTTCCGACGCCAGGTTGTTACTACTCTTGGCAAAAACCCAACGCAGCTCATTGGGGGGTAGGGACCTCATAATAAGCTAGCGACACTGTACATGTACACAAGCGTCTCCCCGCGTGTAAAGGGTCCTCGTACGAGGAACTTAGCCAGTGTAACGAATAACGATGGCGCTATTCGGTGTCAGCTGATCCTGAAGAGCAAGCCGCCGTCGCCGGTGGGCGTGTGGTGGGTGTGGGTGCGCGGGCCGTTCGGCGAGGCGCGCGTGGCGGCCGCGCTCGCGTCGCACGCCTTCCGCGAGGACGAGGCGGCGCCGCCGCGCGCGCTGCCGCTCGCCGACCCCGCCGACGCTAACCGCCTGCTCTCCAACAAGGCCATCCACTTCAGGTTAAACTATCCTTTGTCTATGAAAACCCTTTGATTCGCCATAATCCTCTTTTTGACTTAACAAGAGTTCGGTTTCCTATTTTACCACGCACATTGTTGAACATGACTATGTACTATAGGTACCGCATGGAGGAAAAAAGTCTAAGTCCTAAAAATATTTCTTGGTGTAGTAAAAAAAAATTTACAATATAGAGAGAACCTACATGCAAAATATCAACTCTCTAGACCTGGATTTAAGCTGTAGGTATGTCAATATGTCAGTCTGTTGAGATTCTTTTCTACATGCCATTTAAACCACGCCATGTTCTAATTATAACGTGTTTGTTTTTTCAGGTTAATTATGTTCTTGTCGGCGAAATGATCTCAATATTTCCGCGCTTTTGACTGATTCAAGATCGATGCGGTTCATCCAACTCACATATTAAAGCTTATCGCCCACGTGGCTGCGCCGAACATACGCAGGGCATTCAGATTCTATGAATGCGTGCGGTACGTGCGGCGCGAACCGATGTGCGGTCAGCTTTACATGCCAGCCACATTGATGTTTAAACAATGAAAAAAAAGAATAGTTTAAATTCTAGCAATAAATAAACATTATTTTAATTATAACTACTTTAAATTGCACATTTTATTTTTCAGATTGTTTTTTTTATTAATGTATTTTAATTTTTAAGAATCTTACAGATTGTATTTTTATAAAAGTCTGATCACAATTTTTTCATTAGTGAACTATTACAACAGAAGTTAAGTGAGTACAAATTAATTAATTGAGCCAAGCGCTAGTCTATAAATAAATAAAACTTATTTCTAAACAAGAGTCAAAGATTTGGTTAGAATTATTTTAGGTTGAAACATACCTAGTGTATGATTGGTTCTAGATAAAAAATATCTACATAGATAGGTATTTTAATTTTGGTTTTGAACCGATTGCTTGACTACCATATCTATAATATCCACGGAGTATATAGTTCTCTCTGTTATGTAATCCCATACAAATTATAAAAACAAAAACCGGTCAAGTGCGAGTCAGGCTCGCGCACCGAGGATTCCGTACTAGTTGTATTTTTTCGACATTTTGCACGATAATTCGAAAACTATGATGCATAAAAATAAATAAAAATCTGTTTTAGAATGCAAAGGTGAAGCCCTTTCATATGATACCCCACTTGATATAGTTATCTTACTTGGAAAATTGAAAATACTTACTAATTATTAGTTCATTGACCACAATTTTTTTTTGTGTGATGTAAACCCTAAATTCACGGTTTTCAGATGTTTTCCCTCATGTCTGCTATAAGACCTACCTACCTGCCAAATTTCATGATTCTAGGTAGGGTCAGGGTAGGTAGGGAAGTACCTACCCTGTAGGTTTCTTGACAGACAGACAGACAACTTGATCCTATAAGGGTTCCGTTTTTCCTTTTGAGGTACGGAACCCTAAAAAGTCAGTGGGCGTAAACCAATTTGTGTCGCTCAAAATGATAAAATACTAACTTCTCTCTGTGGATAGATTACTTAACTTTTAATTGGGCATTACGTGAAAAGGATCCAACCCACACATATTTCATTTTAAGATAATATGAAAGCGAATGTGCGGAACGATACGACTACACAACTCGCGATATCACGATTCACGAAACATCGCATCATTGTCGCATCCCGATAGTGGAGCCGAATTATAAGACTAAGGGATGGTTTATGCTAGACCGTGCCGGGCCCGAGCTGTGCCACGTTCGAGGCACGTCCGACGCGCAGACGATCCACGGATTGCAATTTTGTATGAAGAAACGTAACACGGACGAGGCTCGGAAGACTCGGACATGGCACGATCTGATGAGACCTCATACAAATTCCCAATCTGGTGCCTTCGACGTGGCACGGTCTAGCATAAATCATCGTCAAAATTTGAATTTTCGCGGCTGGGTCCATGGGTCTATCAAATCACCTTAAGATGTTCGTGATGTTTTGAATCCGTGCCTCGCCCGCGCGTCGCACGTGGCACGGCCAGCGCCATCATCCTTAACTCTGTGTGGGTTGGATCCTGTTCACGTAACAACATCACACTACTTAAAATTTGGTTCCCTTTAACTAAACTAATGTTTATTGACGCTATAGTTTAGTTGCACAATAGTTTTAGTGCAGGTGTGTTTGTTATAATGTTTGTCTTTACGATAACTAGATTATTTTAATATTTACTAGCAAAATTAAATGATAGATAATATATTTGAATAGATTTTTTAATTTCGAATTTAAATGAAGTGCTATATTATTAAAATATTAATAAAACTTGGGTACCTATTATACAATATTCTGTTTCATTACATACCCTTTATATGCCAACTCCAAGAAGATAACTATAAGTCACGCAAATTGCTATTACGCTGGAGCCATGTCTCATTAACATCGAAATGACGTCATTTTGACGTCAGCCGAAATAAAAATATACCATCCCTAAGAATTTGCAATACCATCAGCTCAAAACTTCAGTCTAGTGCTGACGTCACTAAAATGGCGGCCACGCGCATTAGCAATTTGCGGGACAGAAATGAAACAAAACTTTTTTAAGAATAGATTATTATTCCGCATGTTATTAATGTCTCGTATGAACACCATATTATTATTATGGCGCTTGTAGTATAGATATAGAACAACACATCAGTAAGGTTTGTGCCTCTTGTCGTGTGAGCGCAGACTGGTGGTCATCTTCTTGGCGACCGCGTCCTCGTCGGGCTTGTCGCAGCTCCACACGTGGATGAGGCCCGACTCGCCCGTCGTTACCAGTAAATCTCTCTGGAAATAGACGACAAAATGACAGTCAAGGTAGCGGGAAGTGGGTGGATGAGGAAGCCGGCGGATCGTGTGTGGTGGCGCGCTGTTGGGACGGCCTAATGTCCAGCAGTGGACGCTAACAGGCTGATTGATTGATTAATTGAAATCATAATAAGATGTTGCAGGCAGTCAGGCTAGATGGTCTAGTAAACTAACTTCTCGTATACTTACATGTTTGTCGTGAGCGCAACATCGCACAGTTTGCTTGTTTGCGGTGAAGTTGGTGGACGGCTGCAGCCTTCTCTGCGTCACCGCTACTGATCTCAGAACATCTCTGAAATTATAAGCAACTAACTTATGCTCGCGACCTCGTCCGCGTGGACTACACAAATTTCAACCCCCTATTTGACTCCCTTAGGGGTTGAATTTTCAAAAATCCTGCATGCCAAATTTCAGCCCGATCCGTCCAGTAGTTTGACCCTGTGCGTTGATAGATCAGTCAGTCAGTCACCTTTTCCTTTTATATTTTTAGATACTTGATTATGAAATATAACAAAATAAATTTCAAAAGTAAAACCCAACTACCTCTCTTAATAAAAGCTGAAATATAATAATAAAATTAGTTGATGCCCGTGACTTCGTCCGCGTGGAATTAGGTTTTATAAAAATCCTGTGGGAACTCTGATTTTCCGGGATTAAAAGTAGTCTATGTTACTATCCAGGTCTTTATACCCATGCAAAAAATCACGTCAATCCGTTGCACCGTTGCGACGTGATTGAAGGACAAACCAACAAACAAATACACTTTCGCATTTATAATAAGGGTGCCGATTGTTTTTCTAGTCTGTACAAAATGACTCCACACGCGACATTTCAACTCTGGATCAACTGTCATGTGAAGAGTTCCCTTTAATACAAGGACAAAAACCGTACTTTTGACATGTTTGACACAAAAAGTTAAAATGGCGCGTGAGGAGTTAAATTTTACGTGTTACTTCAGAGTAAACTAAGATGAACTCGTCAAGTGAACTGTAAACAATTTCAGCGACACCATGTTTTGGACATAACATCCGACATTGATTTTGTCAATAACAAATCAATTGACACCTCATTCATCAAAATCGGCTCAGCAGTTTAGGCGCTACAGTGGAACATACATATACTGCAAATATCAAAACGCTTTCTTTTGGCTTTAACATAGGTAACAATATAACCATGAAATATTATGGTAAGCAACTAGGGAGATAAAAACTCACCCCTTCCCTCCATAGGAGCCGGCCACTATGAGCGCGGCGCCACCGGCGGCCATGTACGCGTCCACCACGTAGCAGTCATCGGCTCGACTTCTCTGAAAATTATTAGTTTACATGACTTATTGATAGTAAAGTAGTTAATTACATTTTTTATTAATAATGAATAACTTTCTAGCTAGACAAACTCCAAGCAAAATCTCCAGTGTCTAGTCAGTAGTTTGAGCTGTATATTGTAGTGCACAAACGCCCTTAGTGCATTCTAGTATTCGTTTTCGCTGCATTCATTTGATTCGTATTTTGACGGATCCGTATAATATTGTCACTACGGCGTCACACGTCGGCCACTACGAATCGTATTTTTACGGAAACGAAACGAAAACGAATACGAATGAGTGCACTAACGCCCAGAGGGAAAAATTATAAGGTACCTTAATGCTCCTAGCAATTTTTTCTCTATCATAACTCTTTAACCGGTCCCCCGTATAGGCGTCCCACAGCTGCAAATCATTGGACTGAGTGACACAGGCTACCTGGTTGTCAGTTAACCAACTTATTTTCTCTACGGAGTTCTCTATGTTAAGGGAGTATGTTAAAGCATCATCTTCATTTGGTTCTGCTATGTTGTATATGTTGAGGAGGCCATCTTGGGAACCTGATGCTAGGATTTCTGATTTGTCTTTATGGAATTTTACCTGGAATATTAAATAGCAAAATGAGTGATTTTAAGAGTGGTGTAGTTCACCTGTGATACTCGGCTTACACTGGGTAAGCTATGTTGACCCTAAATAAGAACTGGATGGTTGGTTACAATTTATGACATCTGCAATTACAGCACACGGCCAAAAGTGATGAACATCGATCTTTAGAAGGAGATAGCAGGTTTGTAGAGCACTGTCTCGGTTGTTAAGACTGACAAAACTTCATATAGGAACAAGTGACAGAGACAACACTCTACAAACCTGAAATGTCGTTGTAAAGGCCGATGTTCATCACTTTTGGCCACGTACTGTAGACTATAATACAATTTGGTGACGTGGCCGTGGCCTGCTACAGAAACAATCAATAAATAATCTGATTTAATTTGAGTGGTGTAGAAATCTGTTAGGGATATGGGTTTTGTAATAATCATAATCATAATCATTTATTTATTTTGCTCGATATGGTAGGTACATGTATATTATTTACATGGGGTCTTAACAGTTAGGTAATCAGTTACATATCCTGCCAAGCATGGCGTGCAAAATTATTTCTAAATTATCTTCATAAATTATCTCATTTCATTAATATTGTTATGTCATCACTCATCATGTAAATGTTATTAATAATTCAAATGTCTATTTCTATGCATTATTTAAAATTTGTCATTAACACTATAATAGGTTTTATTTAGTAAAAAATTAAATAAATAACTTCTAAAAGATGTCAGGTTCATTCCATAGCTGTGCGACGGTAAATGGTTATGGATACGTATTATACCTGTGTAATATCTTCAGTGTGTGAGTTCCAATATCCCCCCAGTGGCTCCGGGTTCCTCTGATCCCAGAACACCATGTACGCATCATCTAGAGCCATCTGACTGCCCGCGCATATGACGCGGCCTGTGCATGACACGTCCATGCATTCATATGCACGAGGAGAAGCATCTGGTTCATCTGGGAAAATAATTAATTCTTTTTGTAAAAATAAAGTATTAACTATTAACAAACTATTTTTAAGAGAACTAAAAATCAAGTTATGCTTTTTTCTCATCGTCTTTCAGTCTCGTCAAGCCCATTTTAGTGTTGAAAAATCTAGCTTTAAATTTACGAGTGGAACCGCTGGCTCCTCAAAACACCTTATCCACTAGGCTATCACTACTTGCTTACAACAAAAATCACTACCCATATTATAAATGCGGATGTGTTTGTTTGTTGGTTTGTCCTTCAATCACGTCGCAACGGAGCAACGGATCTACGTGATTATTTGCATGGGTACAGTTTAAGACCTGGAGAGTGACAAAGGCTATATTTTATCCCGAAAAATCAAAGTGTTCCTACAGGATTTTTAGAAACCTAAATCCATGTCTACAAAGACGCGTGCATCAACTAGTAACTGAATAAATTTTTATTATTTTACCTTTATATTCTTGTACACACAAGCCACTGGTCCTGGTGTCCCACAGCTTGACACCATCGTGTCCAGCCGAGTACAACAAGTGCTCTTCCTTGGGGCTGAGTACTACTTCTGTGAGGGGCTTCTTGTGCCCGCTGAGACGGCACACCTTGCAGAGGGAGGTCTGCTCCAGTCGGTATACTTCTATGCTATTGTCTAGTAGGCTCACTGCTATGTTTAGAGACCTAAAACATAATTTAGTTATGCTAATCCATACTAATATTATAAATGAGAAAGTGTGTCTGTCTGTCTGCTAGCCTTTCACTTTTTTTTAAAATCCTGTGAGGACTCTGGTTTTCCAGGATAAAAAGTAGCCTATGTCCTCCCCCGGTATAGCAAGCTATCTCTGTACCAAATTTTGTCAAAACTGGTTACAAAAGTGAAAAGCTAGCAGACAGACAAACAGACACTTTCACATTTATGATATTAGTATGGATATTTTGGAGTACCGAGTATTCACAGCTCTCGATTTTGTCCCCTCTTCACTTGTTACCACCAAGACACCCACGAGAATTTCCACCTCTAAATTCTAGGATTTACCAGTTTTTTTACAGTAACATGGACATATTTGCAGAGTATGTTTAAATATTAGAAGCACACTAGAATAAAATTATTAAATACATGACTACCTGTCGTGCTTAGCATAATATAAAAACTTGGCTTACAAGCATAATATCATTTGTTTTGTAAAGCATATTACCTGCTAATCTGTTGCCTTTAAATCTTTATCTGGTTATTAGGGAAGCTTCTACTTCGGCTTGTGGTAACGCAAATGTATTAAGAGAGGTTAAGGGTAACAAAACAAAAATTTTGAGGTTAGAAACTAATTTATTTCAACAAGTGTTTTACAAACTATCACAATAACGAAATAAATGTACTTTTACTCACTTTGAAACGCTTAACTTATTAATAGAGGTTTTCTTCAGTGTCACTGCTGTTTCAGCTAACAAACTGTATTTTTTACTGAACAAAGTATTTAGTTCCTCCGGTGAAACAGTATCTTTGTCTATCTCTATATTTTCTATAATATCAGCCATTTCATACACTTAAATCAATATTTTATTAACTAGAATAGAAACTAGAAAATTATTGTGAATTACCAAGTAATACGAAATACGAATAAATTGTAAACAAAACAAACATGAAAATTTAAATGCAAGACTTCAATTTGGCAGTGACACTGACAGAGACGTTTAGAAACTTGAATCTTTATGCTTGAAGCCTCCATAAACGCAACACTGGCGAGAGCGAAACAACCTGTGCCCAGTTGGCACACAGAAGCCAATGAAGAACGCTTGAAGAAGTCATGAAGTGAGCTGGTAGTTCGTGGGTTCGAGAGTCACAGTCGCGAGGGGAGACCGAGATTTCTTGGCCGAGATATCTATAGAGCGTACCTACTTACCTACTTTGACTTTGCTGATTGCTCAGACTTTATTGAAACAAAAATTCCTACGGAGGCGCAACTCGTTTGACCAAGCTTTACTACAATAATTTGTAGAGAAGCCTTAACTTCTTTATTGATTGTAGGTATTAGACATTAGTTACCTACTTAATAATTATTATGATCGCTGATAGCCTAGTGGTTAAGAACGTCTGCCTCCTATTCGCGAGGTCGGGGGTTTGATCCCAGGCACGCATCAGAGGTAATTACGTGAACTTGTCAGAGTTACGTGTGTTTTTAGCAATTAAATATCACTAGCTTTGTCGGTGAAGGAAAACATCGTGAGGTAACCTGCATAACTGAGGTTCTCCAATGTTCTCAAAGGTGTGTGAAGTCTGCCAATCCGCACTTGGTCAGCGTGGTAGACTGGCCAAAAACTTTCTCATTCTGAGAGGACATCCGGGCTCTAGTAAGCCAGTGATGGGTTGATCATGATGATGATGATGAATTATTATTATGAAAATGAAAAACAGGTAACAATTATATATTTCTTTACTTATTTAAATAGTTAATTCAACATGTATATAAATTATTATCTTATTTTTTTACCAACAAAAAATAGGTTATTGTTAAATAATCAGGTAAAGATTAAAATCGCTCTGTATGGTTGCGGCCTACTTATACGTGTTCCTCGTGGCCCGGTACCGCGGGCCGACACGCTCGATGTCGCCGGCCGCGAGCCGCGCCACCAGCGCCCGCAGCGGTATCGGCGGCAAGCCGCTCAGGTCGCAAGCGTGCGCCGAAAACGCCCAGCGGATGTAGCGCTCCATGCGGACGTGATCTAAAGTTTATAGAATACTTACATTCTTATTTCTTGTGCAGGTCGAGATGGCAATCGCGGAGGGAACGTCCCGCACACCCGCACAGTACCGCGCTAACCCGGTGTGCGGGGCGTCCTTCCGCCTCATACCCCGATTGCCATCTCGACCTGTCGCGTACTTATACCTATAAGGATAGTTTCCTTATTCTGTGCTATTACACTATATACTTTGTAAGGTTCCGTACTCGAAGGGTGCCAATGGAACTGTCCGTCCGTCCATCCGTCTGTCTGGCAGCGAGTTGTATCTCGTGAACCGTGGAAGTGAAAAATACAAACAAAAAGATAGATAAGATAAGACTCACAGTCCAAAGTTTTATATTATTAATTAGGAAGGTACCTACCATGCGCAGAATATATAATAGTATATACTAACAGCAATAATAAGTTGTTGTTTTACCTACTACGTAGGTACCTACCTACTTATAATTTTTTAAATAGTAAGTTTGTTTTATCGGTTAATAGAAATAGTTAGTAGCTTAGTACCTATAGCTTTTAACATTATGTTAGCGCCCTTGAGAAAATGTTCAAGCGTTTTAACTTTTTAACCTTCCCTCAGTAAAATGGCCCCTTATGATCGGGGGCCTCAAGTAAACATGTGACCTTTTTCACGTGTTAGTTTTGATGCGTTTCCAACTGAGACTACAACATCATTAGGAAATCGTTGCAGAATGCGAATATAATTTAGTACGAAATCTCAAACCCATAATTATAAAATAACAAAATAATTACTTAATATTAAAAGTGCGTTATGTTAAGTACGTCTTAACTATACATTTTAAGAAGTTGAACTTTTGTGTAATGGATAAAACAGCATAAACGGCGCAAGACCGTGGCGTGTGGAAGACCCTAAAAGAGACCTATGTGACTATGTCCAGCAGTGGACGTCTATCGGTTGATGATGATGATGATGAATAGATAAAACCTACTTATGGCGGGATCCACGATAGCAAAGGCGCGCTTCAAGCTGTCGACCGTCACGCTGTTGGTGCGGCGTCCGCCCAGCGTGGCCACCACCTCGCGGATGTACTTGTCCTGAGCGAGCTGCCTCTGCCGGTACAGCTCGCGGGACAGCTCCACGCGATCGAAACCTTCTTCATTCTGAAAATGATGCGAAAACACGCAAAATGTCTACAAAACACGCAAAACATCTAGACAAAAAGTATTCATCTCTGGACTCTTCTCAGACCTGGGCGCGTTTGGAGCCCATGTAGCTTTAGTTTTAAAAGAGATTGCCCATTTTCTTAGGAGCTTTGGGCCCCCCCTAATATAATTGTTATGTCACCATGGTTTTAATTTTATTTTGTAGACAAATAATTAACTCTTTATATATTCTGCAAACGATTTCTATTTATTCACCCTGGTTATAAAGAAATCTTATTTTTTATATTGCTGATATTGAGGTTATATTTAATCAATACTTCTTCAAAATAAATGCATGTTTACGATTCTAACTGTAATTGTGGATATTTTCAATAATAGAGTGAAAAAAAGTCGTTATAAAACATAATCGTAAAAAAATAACACATTTAAAAAAACAAAATTTAAGTTTTGACACGACGCCACAAAAGAGGGCCCGTTTACGGGCGATCTCCTTTATGTAATTAACTATCACCACTATACCATCTTAAAAATCCAACAACTGACAATCAAAAAGTGTACAAATAGTTTTTTTTTTAATAGATAGGTATAGCGAGCAAACGAGCAGGTGGGTCACCTGATGTTAAGTGATTACCGCCGCCCATGAACATTTGCAGCATTTGTATCTACTTTGAACAAATGATTTGGACGTTGAATCATTTAAGGTATAGCTAACCTAATTTAAAGTGGGGGTTCGAGCCGTTCCATCTCATACGGGAAGATGGCGGCTTGCTGTGGTACATAGCTGCATGTGGCTAGGTGTGGTATATAGGTGCGGGACAGGGGGCTGTTTTCTCTGGGACAACTCAATGGGCGTTGCGCAAGGCGGCCGTCGATAAGGGTTCTCGGGACCTCCCAATAAGTACTGAGGCCTGAGGGTGGCCGCAACCGAGAAGAGGTTTTAGTAGGTAAAATACTTAGGTGAGAAATCCTTACCTCATGGAATAGTTTATCCAGGTTGACTTCGTTGGTGTTGATTTTCAACTTCAGCTGCTTCTTGACGACGTCGGTTAGGTTCTTTATGTCCACTTCACTCTTCAACGGAAAGGTTGCCCTGGTCACTTTTTCAAAATCTTCGATTTGATGTCTGCGAAGATAATATATTGCATAGTTAGATAGTAGATATTTTTAACCGACTTCAAAAAAAGGAGGAGGTTCTCAATTCGTCGGAATCTTAACGGATAAGAGTAAATTGCTCGCGATCAGTGTATAAGCTTAGTAAACAGTAGATTTTTAACCAGTCATAGCATAATTCCATGGGGCCACTAAAAATTGTGAAATAAAATTTTTTTACAAAAAAAATAAAAACCGACTTCGATACACAAACACTAAAAATTTAAAAATAATTTAATTTATTACCGAATATCTTATGTATACAAGAGTTAATATAGTTCCATAATAATATTTTTTGGGGTCGGTGCCAATGAGGTGCCATTGTGGAGTCTCAAAATATGAAGTCTAGACGATTCGCGCAGCTAAAGCTAATTGGCACCGGCACCAAAAAGTATTATTATGGAACTATATTAACTCTTGTATACATAAGATATTCGGTAATAAATTAAATTATTTTTCAATTTTTAGTGTTTGTGTATCGAAGTCGGTTTTTATTTTTTTTGTAATATTGAATCTCACCAAAGTAGCTTTATCAAGACAGGCGTGCACTTGACGTCAATCATCATTTTAAATCTTCTTCAAGGCGTTTTCAACGGCAAATGAGTTTTTCCATCATGGGAGAGTTTTGTTCAGTACATGTCCTCACTAACACGTCAGTGCAGCACCCTCTAGATCAGTTTCACTTGTGGCTCATCCAATATTTACTATGCCTCAGTTATGAGCCCATTTTGCTTGGACTGACGAATATCCACCACCTTACCTCTCCAACCTTGCTGTGTTTGTAAAGCTGTTCTTTAATTGTGTATGTGCCCAGTAGATTTTCTTGCTGAAGTACCTATGTAGAACCCCCAGATCAGCTTCGTTTCCGACTCGTTGTACATTTATTTCCCCCTTTTGCACAGTTTTGCGAGGGTTTTTGCTATCTACCAGATATTACCTCTCCATCCTTGCTGTGTTTATAGAGCTGTTCCTTAAGCGTGTACCACTGTGTGCGGTGTCCCCAGTAGATGTCTTCGCTGAGATGCCCATGTAGAACCCCCCAGAACAACTTCACTTGCGGCTCGTCCAACATTTGCTCCGCCCCAGCACACAGGTTATAGGCCCATTCTGCTCGCACTGACGGTTGCTGGTATCTAGAGAAGAGAAAAGAGTAGCATCACTTTCGGTCATAGGTAGTAAATAAACTAAAAAAATCTTCGAGAACAAAAATAATTTGAAATACAAAACTATGATATTACGAGATCGTTCATTGGCTGAAAAAACCATTATTTATGTGGCGGTCTATACATAAGCGCTACTTGTACTCACACGAAAAAGGAATTACACAGTGATCACGCACCGTAAGACTGAAACCATATTAACTTACAAAGATGTCACCAGATGGCGCCACAGGTATCAGGTAGGTGCGAAGCCTGAATCGCGCTAACGAAGTGTTAAACTCAGATGATCTATACAAGTTCCAAAATACAAAGTTGATCAGCTGGCCCCGAGCATGACACCCGCTTGGAAGATCTTCCTATTGTTACGGACCGAAGTTGAACAGCATATATACGTAGGTATAATATTGCTCCCGTACACTCACTTAAAACCTTGATGACTCCTTTAGTGATGCAGATGTTAATCGGCCGCGATTAGTCTTGGCATCAGGTAAATCGCTGGCCCAATTGCTCGCTATTCCTATAAGTACCTATATTGTCTACCTTTCCTCAAAATAATGTGTGACATAGTCCTGCATGGCGATGTCGCGCGGCTGCCGCAGCTTGCCCAGCCAGATGTCGTTGATGATGACGCTGATCTCGCGACGCGACAGACGCAAGTTGCGCACGCGACCCTCGTACCGCAAGTAAGGAGGAATCACTGGATCTATTCCCTGAAAAAGAAAATCTTTTTTTTGCAGATTCATAAATCAAAAGTATGTGAGCAAGTTACAATGACTTTAGAGAGGAAAAGAAAAAGACAATAGGTACATTGTTGAAAAAATAGTTCACGACTTATTTTTCATACTTATAAGTTCCAAAATCACAGTGGTTTACATTACAAGAATAATTACTCCTTAGTCCTTGTACTTAGAGTTAAACATTTAATCAAATTCTGACTAAATACAGGGCCTTTGAGTAAGGTATTTGGAAGTTAGCATTTACAGTCAGCTTATCATGGTTAAATCAACGACTGGTACCGCGCAGCCGTATTTTTGAATGCTCGTGTCGTTGGTGTCGTTTTATTCAAAGGTGCGTAAACATTGTGCCAGTATCTATGTAGTCTGTGCCCACAGACCCAGGTGGTCTGGTCTGTGCCACTACGCACATTGCGTGTCTCAAGCTCACTTTTTAAAATACGAATCTATAAACTTTGCCTATCTACAATTTTATTATTTTTTAAGTTAATCAAGTTTAAACCTATGAAGCCAAAACCAAGATACTAAAAGTCGAGAACTGTCAAGGTACTTACAAGGCCATCAAAATATTCCAAATGTTCACTCCGGCGGCAGGTCCGAGTTCTTTCAAAAGAACTCTGAGCATATCCCCTCGAAGACAGGCCGCTAGCCAGCTGCCACCATCTTGTTAAGAAGGTATATGAAATAAATGTTAAATTTATAGATAACAATAATTATTCATCATCTTCATTTTAACTCAAATCAAATTTACGTAAAAAATAATTAAAAGACAAACTTCATCTTATATTTCTGTGAAGGCCCTCGCACCAGTCTCATAATTTTACGGGGCCTCAGATAATGTTGTCGCTATATTTAATAACCTTTTTATAATTTACCTACCCTCTCTGCCTTTCTGAGTCTACATATTAATCTACATCCTAAATACAATGAAAATAGGTTTAGAGTGATAGTTTACCTCTCTCGTCCACCGCAATAAAGTCCGCACATATCTCCACCGCGGCCGCGGCGTGCCGGCGCGCTCCAGCTCCCTGCACTTCTCCTTGCACTCTGTCAATCCTCTTCCAAGCTCTTCTTTTGAGCTACCAAAAGATATTATTTTAGGAAAACATTGCGAATGTGTATGTACCTAATTACCTATCTAGGTACATAATTATATTACGTGGCCTCATGTCTAGGGGGCCTGGGCCTGAGAAATTATTCTTTTTGCCAAATCGCAAATCTTGGCCGAAATATAAACAATTCAAAGCTTGTAACGTAGCAAGGAGGTTGGGGTTGGCAACGTCCTTACTACGTACATGAGATAGGAATTATACCTGACTTCGACTGATCGGGAGGTCTTTAAAGCAAACACGAATCGCACACAAAAACATAATCATTTATTTACTTCTAATTGTTAAGATTACCTTTTACAACAGTTAATCTACATGACCGCTTTTATTCGGCTACTAAGGAATGATAATTTATATAATTCTACAACATACAATTCTATATACGGAGGGAAGGTTTCTTAAACACGGACATCGGTACGCGGGTACCGGCGGCGGGCCTATAACGCAGATCGCGTCGCGGACGGCGGAGGGGAGCGAGACGCGCGGGGGGAACGGACGGTAGCTGCGGCCGGCAGGCTGAAGGCCTGGACGGTGCTGGATGCTACCGGAGTCTCTCAACCTCTTCACCCGGCCGAGCAGCGAGAAATCACACCGGCCACAGTGGGCGAAGGCGCTGAGAGACTGTCGTGGACTCGTGGACGTTGCCCTATTTATAGTCTGGGGGGCGTGGCCTACTCGGTGGTGTGATCGCTCGGCGGCGGTCGGCGGCGGTCGGTGGTGTGTTCGGTCGCGGCGCCTCCGAGATGCTTCCCCAGCGCGTTGTTCCCAGGCTGCCTGTGACTTCCTCGTCACACTCCCCTCCTCCGCTGGAAGATTTTTTCCTGTAAGGAAAAAATCCCTGAGTTAAAAAGAAAAGGACAAAGGAATGTGGCTCCCTGTAACAAAAATCCTTTCTATCTTTTTGTACCCTTACTTTGCTTAAATGGGTTTTTTGTATTTGGGCAACCTAACTATGCCTTTTCTATGGTTGCCCAACCGTTTCCTTCCTCTCCGCCGCTTCCTTCTAGGCGGGGGTGAGGCTTCGGCTTGGGTCACGAACGCCTCGTATTCCCCCGACTGGATGTGGCCGTCGAGGTCGAGGCTTTCTTCTTCTCTTTTTCTCACCCTGTCCCCGGAGCCACCCACCGAAAGCATAATCTCACTGGCCCTTCCGTCCACCCTTGGGCCAGGTTGGTACGTCACTTGCTCCTTAATCCCGTCCAGGATTATTTTGTTACTAGTAATGTGCACTCTGTGCTCCATTTTTGCTTAATGTGACGTGTTTGGATGCGTTTCCGCTATTTATCGTGTTCCCGAAAAAAAAACGATCCAATTGCGGGTAGGTCGTAGCATTTTGCTTTGTGCCTACCTGCTCCTTGATATTTCTTTTATGACGGGTTATTGATATGCGACCTGCTAAGATATGTTGGATACATTGTTTGAATCTTTCTTACGGTCCGATATTTCTTTAGTTGTCCCCTTTTCCTCTATTTTGTATTGTGTGGGGGTTGTTTTTGCTGCCGTTCTGATGTACTGTTTATCTATTGGACTCGATGTGTTGTTTTGTTTCTTTAGGTATCTGGTTACGTCATATCTTTGGTCGCTTGATATCAATGTCCTCGCTCGGTGTCGCACTCCGGCTGTTATTGTAGGTATCTGTGTTCGCTGTCTAACGCTGGTTATGTTGCTTGCTTAGCAATGGAATGTTTTTATATCTTTAATGTGTGCGGTGCACACTTTGCCACCTTGTACAGCTTGGAGTAGGTATATTACTGGCGATTTTTGTTCGATTATTTTATGCGGACCGGAGTACTTGGGGGCTAGTTTGGCACAAAACTGTTTGTTTGCATTCGAAAGTGGATATTCCCTTTTTAATACGAGATCGTTTATCTCTGGTCTCCAGTCCCGCCTTGACCTATCATAGTACTTCTTTTGCAGGGTTGATGCTAAATTTTGATTATTTCGTACTATTTCGTAAATTTCCTCGAGTTTTTGCTTCTCTCTTAGTGCTGGGGTGGGAAATTGGTTGTCGTCGCGGAAACTTCGCAGTTCTCTGCCAAATAGTAGGAACGCGGGGGTGTATTTAGTCGTTTCGTGAATCGATGTATTCAATGCCAAGTTGAATTCGCCTAGATACTCGTCCCATTTTTTGTGGTTTTTTTCTATATATGCGGATATCATGGTTTCTAACGTTCTATTTACTCGCTCGGTCGGGTTACACTGTGGGGTGTACGGTGCGGTGAACTTCTGTTCTATTCTATACTTTGCTAACATGTCCTTAAAAATTTTGCTCGTAAATATTCTGGCGTTGTCGCTGAGTAACGTTTTAATTCCGCCATGTCTGGTTAATATGCACTCTTTGAGTGCGCTCGCGACGGTATTGGCAGTCGCTGTTCGTAAGGGTTTTATTTCTGACCATTTGGTGAATTTGTCGTGAAATACGATTATCCACTGGTATCCCTTAGAAGATCGAGGGAGTGGGCCTATGAGGTCCGTTGTAACTACTTCCCATGGTTCTTCGGCGTTTTTTATGTGCATGAGTCCTGGTTTTTTTTCTTGAGACGGTTTATGTTTTTGACAGATTTCGCATTTATTCACGTACTTTGCTACATCCCTAAATATTCCTGGCCAGTAATAGCGTTGTGCTACCTTGTTAAACGTTTTTGACGTCCCTAGGTGGCCCGCGTCTGGTTCGTCGTGGTTTTTTTTGATAATATTTTCTTTTTCTGAGGTTCTCACGCATAATTTCCACTCTGTGGTGGGGTCGAGTTTTCCTCCATATTTTGGGTTAATTACTTTCTTATATAGTTTTCCGTCTTTTATACAATATTCCGGGTCTGTTTCCGGATTTTCACTTATTTTGTCAAGTTTCTTTGCGTACCACTCTTTACCCTCTGTCGTTGTGGTGTATACGGGGTTCCTCGACAGCTCGTCTGCTATAACATTTTGTTTTCCCGGTCTGTACACAATGTCAAAGCTATATTGTTGTAGTTCCAGTGCCCATCTCGCTAGTCTGCCTGAAGGGTTTTTTAAGGTGTTTAGCCATTTGAGCGCTTGATGGTCTGTTATAATGGTGAAGTGGTATCCTTCTAAAAATGGTCTCATTTTCCGTATACCCCATACCACCGCTAGACATTCTTTCTCTGTAGTTGTGTACCTGGTCTCCGGTGGTTGTAGCGTGCGGCTAGCGTACATTATTACTTTCTCTCTTCCTTCGTTTTCCTGCATTAAGACGGCTCCTAGGCCTGTATCACTTGCGTCTGTTTGTAAAATGAATGGTTTCGAGAAGTCTGCTCGGGTCAGGATTGGGTCTTGTATTAGCAATGTTTTTATTCTCTCAAAGTGTTGTTGTTGCCTCTCTCCCCAGTTGAATTTGGTATCCTTTTTTAGTAATTGTGCTAATGGCGCGGTTAATTCTGCGTAGTCTGGAATAAACTTCCTGTACCACGATGTCATTCCTATGAATCGCCTTATATCTTTGATATTTTCCGGTGGTTTGAGTTGTTTTATTGCTTGAATTTTCCCCTCGTTCATTTTGAGACCTTCTTTTGTTACTACGTGACCTAGGTATTCTACTTGATGTCGGGCGAATTCGCACTTTTCTTTGTTTATTCTGAGGCCTGCTTCGCGTATTCTTTTAAATATCTCCTTCAGGTGAGTTAAGTGTTCCTCGAACGTTTTGCTACACACTATTATGTCGTCCAAGTACACGTACGCGTTTGGTTCCAGATCTGGTCCTATTACTCTGTCTAGTAGTCTCTGGAATGTTGCACCGCTCGAGTGTAGTCCGAATGGCATCACTTTAAATTGGAATAGGCCTCTTCCCGGTACTGTGAACGCTGTGATTGGTTTACTTGCTTCGTCTAGCTTAACGTTCCAATATCCGTTTTTCAGGTCGAATTTCGAAAAATACTTTCCTTTGTTTA
Organism: Maniola hyperantus; assembly: GCF_902806685.2. Lineage (NCBI taxonomy): Eukaryota > Metazoa > Arthropoda > Insecta > Lepidoptera > Nymphalidae > Maniola > Maniola hyperantus. Next base: position 393,447 of record NC_048555.1, read on the forward strand.
ACTTTTCCAATGTGTCGTCTATTTGAGGTATCGGATACGCATCTTTTTCCGTTATTTCGTTTATTTTCCTAAAATCTATGCAGAATCTGTATTGCCCATTTTCCTTTCTAGCCATTACTATCGGTGAGCTGTATGGACTGCTTGATTTCTCAATGACTCCGTCTTCTAGCATCTTGTCCACGTGTTCATTGATTTTTTCTTGCATCTTTGGATTTCTCGGGTAGTACCTTTGTTTGATTGGTTCTTTATGTGTTAATTTTATTATGTGTTTTACCCATGTATTTCCTTTCGGGCTTTTATCGGCTTTTTCAAACTCTTCGTTGAGAAAGGTTTGTAGCTGTTTTTCCTGTTCGGTTGTTAAGTTTTTTGTACTACTGGGTTCTTTTTCTAGTTTTCCTGTACCTGTTTGCTCACATGTTGTTTCTGTCCACCCTATGGATAATCCTATTCTTGTTAGTAAGTCCATTCCCATAATCATTACCGTCGTTGCTGGTAGGTATATGACTTGGTGTGTTAATTTCTTTCCGTTTGCTTCTATGTTAATATTGATTACTTTACTCGTTTTTGTTCGGGATCCGTCAGCTAGTTTTATTGTGTTTTGTTTTTCTGTGATTCCTTTAATATTTTCCTGAATTTGGTCCATGATCTCTTTGTTTATGTAGGTGTTTGTTGACCCTGTGTCTACCAGTGCTCTGAATGTTTTTCCGTATATTTTGACGTTTATAAACATTCTGTTATCTCCCCTATTCTGGGCGTTCGTCGTGTAAGCTTGTGGTCTCCTTGTGTAACGGACCTCGCCTGTCTTTTTACAGCAGTCCCGTGTTAGTTTTCCCATTAATCCACATTTGCTGCAGAAAATTACTTGTTGGTTTTTGCATTCTCGAGTTGTGTGGTTTCTCTTGCCGCATTTCCAGCAACATACTTGTGGGTCATAGTTGGCCTGTATTGGTTTTCTTTCAGTCTTGTGGTCCTCAGGCTTCGGGGCTCCGGAAGGTGTTCCTGTTGGGGTCGGCGGGTTTTCTTTCCGTTGATACGTGGGTCTTCTTGCTGTCTCTTTGAACCGTTCTGTGTTTATTTTTTCGTAATCTCCTGCTAACTGTATTAGTTCTTCGGTTGTACTGAAGTCTTTTCGTTTTATATAGTATTGGTAGTTTGGCTTCATGTTATCGTAGATTCTTTCTAGTTGTTGTTCTGGGGTTAGTTTTCCGTATCTCCTTAACAGCGTTTGCATGTCGGTTAGGTACTGTACGAAATTTTCCCGTAATTGCTGTCTCCTATTAATGATTGTTTCTAAAAGGTTTTTCTCATAGTTTCTAGGGTAATAAAATAATTTGAAGTTGTCTGTAAAGTCCTCCCAAGTTCTCCATCCTTGGCTATTATTTCTGTACCATAATGAGGCTTTGCCTGTTAGACATCTCGGTATTACATGAATAATTTTGTTTTTATTGACACCTAAAGTTTCGGCGAGTTCTTCTATTCGCTCTAGGAATTCGACCGCGTCGCCTGTCGTATCGAACTGTATTTTCCATCGGGAAATGGCTTTGTCAAACTCCTTTGTTTCGTTTTCGTTGGACATTGTCTTATTTTGTATTGTTTTGTCTTCCTCTTTGATTATATGGGCTAGCTGTTTGCGTAAGTCGTCAACCGTGCTTGTTATCGCAACCTGTATATTTCTCTTTTCTAACTCTTCATTCAATTCTTGTTTATTTAGGGTATAAATCCAAGCCGTGGGCATTGCCGTATTGGGTTGATTTATTTATTAAATTTATATATTATTTATTATTATATTGATTTTTTTTTTTCGCCGGTAATCGGTTTATCTTATTATTAGTTTTTTTTTTTTTTGACGGATTTTGATTTTTATTTGTTAGTCTTTTTTTTTGTATTTTGGTTAACTTTGATTACTTGCAAAATCTGAGTCCCGGTTGGTCTGAATGACTTTGGTCCCTATGCGTTCCCCTTTGATCCCCTCGTGAGGTCGCGTTTCGACGTGAGTTCTTTGGTTATTGTGTATGTATCTCGAGTGTGCTTTGTCTTTTGTTTTGACGATGGGGTGCTTACCCTTTGGCTTAATAGCTAAGAGTTAGCATCCATTTCGCGTTGTTCTTTATTCGTGTACTTAAAGTTTTCTTAGATATAACCGGATCAGATATTTGCACTCACAGTCGACACGAGGGTAATCGCACCGACTTATCTGCGAGGACTCGTATCTGTTCTGTTTTTCAACACCGCGGGTGTGTCTCTTATTCAATGTGGTGTGTTTTGCTATTGTGCGCGGGTCAGGTATTCACTCTCCCATGCGAGCAGCGAGGGTAATCGCACCGCCTGTGAGGGTTTGTATCTGTAATATTTCGTAAAAATACGGTCTTGTGTTTGTGTGTGTTACACGCGGGTCAGATATTCACTCTCACATGCGAGCAGCGAGGGTAATCACACCGCCTGTGAGGGTTTGTATCTGTAATATTTCGTGTAAATACGATCTTGTCTTTGTGTAAGTTACACGCGGGTCAGATATTCACTCTCACATGCGAGCAGCGAGGGTAATCACACCGCCTGTGAGGGTTTGTATCTGTAATATTTCGTGTAAATACGATCTTGTCTTTGTGTAAGTTACACGCGGGTCAGATATTCACTCTCACATGCGAGCAGCGAGGGTAATCACACCGCCTGTGAGGGTTTGTATCTGTAATATTTCGTGTAAATACGATCTTGTCTTTGTGTAAGTTACACGCGGGTCAGATATTCACTCTCACATGCGAGCAGCGAGGGTAATCACACCGCCTGTGAGGGTTTGTATCTGTAATATTACGTAAAAATATACGGGTGTAACAAAATTGTCAGGTTCCCTATGTCTTCGGTACGGATTTTTATTTTATTTTTAACGGACGCGGCGCGAGTTTCTTTACGCGGCGCGGAACCCGGACGGTGGGTTATTTACGTGGGCGCCAATGTAACGTAGCAAGGAGGTTGGGGTTGGCAACGTCCTTACTACGTACATGAGATAGGAATTATACCTGACTTCGACTGATCGGGAGGTCTTTAAAGCAAACACGAATCGCACACAAAAACATAATCATTTATTTACTTCTAATTGTTAAGATTACCTTTTACAACAGTTAATCTACATGACCGCTTTTATTCGGCTACTAAGGAATGATAATTTATATAATTCTACAACATACAATTCTATATACGGAGGGAAGGTTTCTTAAACACGGACATCGGTACGCGGGTACCGGCGGCGGGCCTATAACGCAGATCGCGTCGCGGACGGCGGAGGGGAGCGAGACGCGCGGGGGGAACGGACGGTAGCTGCGGCCGGCAGGCTGAAGGCCTGGACGGTGCTGGATGCTACCGGAGTCTCTCAACCTCTTCACCCGGCCGAGCAGCGAGAAATCACACCGGCCACAGTGGGCGAAGGCGCTGAGAGACTGTCGTGGACTCGTGGACGTTGCCCTATTTATAGTCTGGGGGGCGTGGCCTACTCGGTGGTGTGATCGCTCGGCGGCGGTCGGCGGCGGTCGGTGGTGTGTTCGGTCGCGGCGCCTCCGAGATGCTTCCCCAGCGCGTTGTTCCCAGGCTGCCTGTGACTTCCTCGTCACAAATATACATCTTGCCT